>NW_012101920.1:4462949-4465575 GCF_000951045.1 Mandrillus leucophaeus
ATTATAAGTGACTCCCAAGGAAATAAGTTATCACTTATATCTGAGTGTTTCAATATTTCCTCTGAAATGATAATAATGCACCTTACATTTCAGGACTATCTGATAGAATGCTGTAAATTCAGCTAACGCTTGTCAAGATGCTTGTGGCAACTTTAAATCACAGACCTTAATGAAGATTTGTCAAGGCCCAAGCTAAGTACATGTGTTTCATGTATCAAAGGGAATTACATTTCCTTTTGCCCCTCTATATTCAGGCTAAAAACAAAGGTGAAATTACCTTGGGAAGTAAATTACTTGTTACTGGGTTGGAGCAAAAATTCTAGCAATATTCTCCTAAATATTTTTTTGGTAACCACTTAAAGATATGAGGCTAATTACAATCTGTGTGCAAAATCAGATTTACAATCAGTGTTGAAATGAATTACTGCATCAAAAAATTGAATTCTTGTGGTCAAAGTAGATTCTTAACATAAGAGAAACACTATTTTGATATACAAATAGAAACATTTACTTTAGGAACACCAATTTGAAAATGGAGTGCTTTTTGTTGTAATACTTTCTGCCTTTTCCTCCTTCTGCAAAAGGCCAGATTTGTTTTAAAGAGGGAACAGGGGCATGATCTGGTCTTTTTCTACTTTCCTCTACTACCTCTTTTGAATGCTGTTCTTCTGCCACGTTGTAGCAGAGAGGAGTTAAAATGGCAAAGGCTTCCTCCAGCTCTCTCCTGGGTTGATTTTTGCAGCTTCTTGGACTTTAAAGGACTGATTCACATGGCCCTTTGTGCTTTATCCATCTGTTATGGGTTAAATTGTGTATCCTAAAAATGTACATGTTAAAGTCCTAACCTTCAGTGCCTCTGAATGTGATCTTATCTGAAAATAAGGTCTTTCCACAGATAATGAAGTTTAAATGAGGCCATTAGGGTGTGCCCTAATCCAGTATGATGGGTGTCCTTATGAAAAGAGGAAATTTGGGTGCAGAGACAGACATGCATAGAGAAAAGACCATGTGAAGCCACAAGGAGAACCCCATGTGAAGATGAAAGCAAAGATTGGGGCTATGTAGCTACAAGCCATGGACACCAAGGTTGCTGATGAATCTCCAGCTGGCGAATCATCTTCTAAGTGAGGAATCACTTAGAAGAGAAGTATGTAACAGACTCTCTCTTGCACCCCTCAGCAGGAACCAACCCTGCTCATTTCTTGATTTTGGATTTCTGACTTCCAGACAATACATTTCTGTTGTTTAAGCCACCCAGTTTGTGTTACTTTGTTACAGTTGTCCAGAAAACTAATACACCAGTCAAAGAAGACTTGACTCCAAATTCTGTGCAGAAATTCCCTCTCCATAAATCTCTGACTGTTCCCTGAAACACAAATGCTTGTACAAGAATACCTAAAAATAAAAGAATTAAACTAAAATTTAGCCTGCTTCCTCAGAAACAGTTTGCAATTTAAGCCCTACCAGAATCATTCTCTGCTGAAACAGAACATCAACATCTTTTCAAGAAAAATAGCAGGCTGTGCGCCGTGGCTCACGCCTTTAATCCCAGCACTTTGGGAGGCCGAGGAGGGTGGATCATTTGAGGCCAGGAGATCAAGACCAGCCTGACCAACACGGCGAAACCCTGCCTCTACTAAAAATACAAAAAAAAAAAAAATTAGCCAGGTGTGGTGAGGCGTGTCTATGGTCCCAGCTACTCGGGAGGCTGAGGCAGGAGAATCGCTTGAGCCTGGGGAGGGGGAAAGGCTGAAGTGAACTGAGATCCCACCACTGCACTCCAGCCTGGAGTCTCACAACATGCTGGATACAATTCAAATTTGCTCAATTTTAGAAGACTTTCAACTGAGATCAACCCCGAGATGACCCAGATGTTGTTTTTCAAAAGAGTAATAAAAACTATGATAGCTTTGCTTAATAAAATAAAGTAAAATATGCTTCTAGTAATGAAAAGATAGGAAATATCCAGAAGAGAAACAAAAACTATTAAAAAGAGCCATATGAGAATTCTAAAACTGAAAAATACAATATCTGAAATTTTAAAAAACAATGGATCAACTTAATAGAAAAATGCAGCTGAAAAAGGAAAGAGACAGTCAATAGGTTAAAATTCTCTACACCCTTGCTAGCACTTAATATTTCTCTTTTAATTTTAGCTATTATGCTAGGTATGTGACATTATCCCATTGTGCCTTTAATTTCTATTTCCCTAATGAATAATAATGTTGAAAATATTTTCATGTGTGCATTTGGCATCTATTATTCTCTTTGGTAATGTGCCTGTTCAAGTCCTATTTCCATTTTCTAATTGAATTTTTTTAATTAAGAGTTTATATTCTGGGTACGAGTCCTTTGTCGGACATACTCTTATCATCCTCAGTAGAAGGGCTGGTTTGAATTAGTAAATGTGTTATTGGTCAAAGTAAAAGTGCCATTATTGGTGAAAGTAAAAGTGCCATTATTGGTGAAAGTAAAAGTGTGCCTCTTTATTTTTAAGGGGTGTTTGGTTTGTATTCTAGGTTGATAGTTTCTTTCAGCACTTTAAAAAGATTGTGCCAAATAGCTTAATGTTTTGGATTATGATAGTATCAACTGCAGCAAATCAGTATTAAGCATCACAATTTGG
>NW_012101920.1:4466456-4493046 GCF_000951045.1 Mandrillus leucophaeus
TATATACATATATAATATATATATAATGTCTTGTAAAAGGAGAGTTTGTATTGAGAACCAGAATGTGGCATCCAGAAAAGTGACAGTCTTTTTGGTTTCCTCTTTCTCTCCCAGATCTATCACTAAACTCTTCTCCTAATGTAGGACTCAGATTTCTCAGGAAAGGCTTCCTTAACCCTAAACTAAAAGCCACGTGCCAAATACTCTAAATATAACTCTTGAAGGGTGAGAAGATTAAAATTTTAAACTATGACAAGACATTCAGGAAATCTACAGTACCCCTTCTCAGTTTCTACATCTGACCCATTTTGCTTGATTTCTTTATCTGACATATTTTGTTTTTGAAAGCCTACTTGCCAATTTGGATTTTCTTTCTCTCTTTCTGCCCTTTTTTCTTCTGAAGCATTATACCTCCCAATAACTCCTCAGCATGGAAGTGTTACTTCAGATCATATTTTCTGCAGAAATGGGCCGATAAAATTGGCAAGTGAGATTGGAAAATGGGTTTTGGCTGAAGAATATTGGTTTGCTGCTGTTGATGATGTCGTGATCAAAAGCTTCAGGCTCTTTGTCCTTGGCTGCCTCTGTACTGAGGTGGGCACCCTTCTGCTCACCTTCTACCTTCCTCTCTTACAAATTTAGGCACTCAGAGTCATCTGATAAGTTCTCATATCTAGTTTAAAAGGAACAGTTGAGAAAAGTCAGGCCAAGATCACTGTCTGAAGGTCTTTATAGCACATTGTCCTTGGGCCCTTGCAGAGTAGCCGCCCTCCATACATATGTACGAAGCAAGTGTTCTCACCACCCTCCTTGTTGTCTGTGCATTATTCACTACTGATGAGAACTCCGTACTGATCATTTATGGAGCACATCGGGTCACTGCCTTTGATTTCCTTTTGCTCTCAAAGGGCATTTGAAACAAAGCACAATATTTAGTCTGGATGGTTTAGGCGCCAGGAGAGGGGAGTAAGGTGCACAAATACAGTCTGCCTTCATTAAATGAAGGCTCACTCCAAGGGGATTAACGATCAAATTCTATACTCCTTTTATTCTGTTTCTTTTAAGAGACAGAATGCCTTATTACTTATCATATTATTGAAGATCTACCATATATTTACAATTGTGCTATTAAAGCTGTAGTTTATTACAACAAACATTGATCAATCACTTTTATATACTCTATATTGCTGCACATTTAAGCTGAGGAGGACACAAATGTAATCTGTGATATAAAACCTGTTCTCAGATGACTTACAGTGGTAGAATTGGGGGAAGACCTGGCTGATACACAGGAAACAATAAGGGAACACAAGAGTGAGTACAGAAAAATGTACAAAAGGAAATATACAGGATTTTTGACATGCATGTGGCATACCATGAGTGCTGAGTAGTCACAATGGAGAGAGACTTTGAGGACTTCTTAGGGAAGTAAAAAGATATTATTAATAGTATATTAGTGTCTACACAAACTATTGCCTGCAAGGAGAGAGACATAGGGTGGATCTTGGAAAATAAAATACTGGCAAATATAGTCATATTTTTCTTTTCACTATTATACATGTGTTTTTGGCAAACAATGATAACAATGTATCAGAGATAGATAGCTAGATAGATAGATAGTAATTTCAGCAAATAGTAAGTTACATTTATGGCATAATAAGAAATCTAGAGTCCAGGGTTGGTGAAATGACTTCACAATATTATCAATGTCTCAAGGTCCTCCTTTCTTTCTGCCCACCGAAGCTTAGCATATGGTTGTCATTACCACTTGTTTGCCTCATCCTTTCTTTCTTTTTCTTTTTTCTTTTTCCTTTTTTTTTTGAGACAGAGTTTCCCTCTTGTTGCCCAGGCTGGAGTGCAATGGCGCGATCTCGGTTCACTATAACTCTGCCTCTTGGGTTCAAGCAATTCTCCTGCTTCAGCTTCCTGAGTAGCTGGGATTATAGGTGTCTGCCACCACGCCCAGCTAATTTTGCATTTTTAGTAGAGACGGGATTTCCCCATGTTGGTCAGGCTAGTCTCGAACCCCTGACCTCAGGTGATCTGCCCCACTCGGCCTCCCAAAGTGGTGGAGTTACAAGCATAAGTCACCGTGCCCGGCCTTGCCTCACCCTTTCAAGATGGCTGCTGGACCTCCAGCCTCATATTTCAGTCGCTCTGGATGTTGTGAGGCTGTGAGGCTCTGCTCAGCTTTCCATTCTGGGGGACTGCAAGCCTAAAGCCCTAAGATGTCAGCCCCTCACAGGAATTGTCTTAGCTCAAAGTCATGCCCCTTTTCAGAAATGGCATCATCCAATAACTGATTGGCATAGAGTTCAGTCCTTTTTGTGCAACATGGAATAATACTGAAGGGTCATCTTATCTTGAGAGCGCCTTGTGGCTTTGTCTGAACTTTCTGTTCACAATGCATTACCTCTCCTCTTGCCTCCTGTGCCCAGTCATACTCTCCTTTCTTTGCTCCTCAAGTTAAGATCCTATGAGAACTCCTAACAAGCTCTCTGCATGCTAATCTCAGTTGCAGAGTTTGCTGCCCAAGTTACCCAAGCCATGGCACACTTTGAGTAGAAATAAGCTGAATATAGTAAGGAAGAAGGGGTGTCCATGTCAGGACAGGCAAATTTTTCTCAGATACCCAGGAGAAATGTGATGTGTCCAAATTGACAGAATTGTATTTCACGGCCATCCTTAGCTACAAGTGAGACTGATAGCATACACTTTGGGCTGAATGTGTTGCCTTTTCAAACAGGATTTGAGATTACCACTTTTCCCCAAAGTCCCCAGGAGACATCTGCACTGAAGATAACTGAATTACCTGGCCATCATAAACAGTGAGGAAGACTGCAAAATGCTTGTTTTACCTGGACACATTGTCTCCACAAACAAAAATTGAGAGTTTATTATTGAAAAAGAAAGCAAGATTGAAGCTTGGATGAATATCAGTATATGTGACACATAAAGTAATGATGTTGATAATTAATAATTATGGACATCTTGCTATGTATCAGGTATTTTGCTATGCAGAGTTTTATATACTGGGTTATTTAGAGTTCTCAATAATCCTCTTATGAAACCCCCAAGATCTGCGGAACTCACAAGTCAATGTTTTTATGTGTACATTAATACACTACTTATAATATCTTCTTTCTTTGGTAGGTCCCAAATAAGTTACAAAGAACTGTAAATGCCTTGTCGCATATCATTCTCATGATCAACAGTATGAGCTGTTATTGCTAACCCTATTTAACAGATGAATAAACTGAGGCATATAAGGCTTAAATTACATTATTGAAGCCACATAACTGCCAAGAAGAAAAACTGGAATTTGACCCACATGTTTCTGACCCTTCTTTTCAGAACCACACTCCTCAAATCTTCTGCTCTGGTGAAGAGATTTCAGCTTTAGGACTACCATATTTTGTAAGTGACTCAGCAGTTTGTGCACTTAATATATTCTAGGCCTTATGCTTGATGGCGTAGAATGAAAAATTTACTTGTTATCCTTGAAGGGTATATTCCAGTGGGAATAAACAGAAATGCAAATACCACAGAGGATACAAGGTAATTGTTGCCATAATAGCGGTATATAAAGTTTATGGGGAAGGCAGGCACACTTAAGTCAATCTAAGAACGTGAGTGACTTGGAGCTTGGAATCAAGTAACTTTAGGGCATTAATAAGATGATGTCTTCAGATCCTTTTAATTATGTCACAACTCCTTTTTGGGTTCTGATGACCATTCATTTTGGATGAAGTGAGGTAATGTTAATATGATAGAATTCCTGTTATTTTGGCTGTGTAATAAATAACATTTATTTTGCTCATGAGCCTGCAATTTCAGTAAAGCTCAGTTCTGGAATGTGTCTCTGCTCCACTTAGTATCAGCTGGGAGATGGAATCGTCCAAAGGCATGCTCATCCACACTTCTGGTGTCTGGTGCTAGTTCTTGACTGAAACTTTAGCTAGGGTTTGCAGGGTCTAATCTGGGACTTCCACAACATAGTGGCTGGGTTCCAAAGTAGTATGTCAGCTAGAGAGAGCTAGGTCCAACAATATGACCTAGCCTCGGAAGGTACATAGCATCATTAAATCATGCTCTTTTGGACAGAGCAGTAACATGCACCTGAGAAAATTCAAGAGAAAGAAACCGCTACCCTGATCCTTGGTTGGAGGAGAGCCAGTCACGTTGTAGGAAAAGCACGTGGAGTGAAACACAGACACACACACACAGGGGAAGCCATCATCTGAAAATGCAAAGGGCCACAAAGTAATCATGTGAATGTAGCCAGGATTATGGGAGAGTCTGTATATTTAAAGATTAAGTATTCTTCCCTGCTGCCTACCATCCATTCCACAGTGACTAAATGAAATAATGTCTGTGTCTTAGTTTCTTCACCTGAGACATTTCTTATTTTGGTATAGTGAACATGTTTGTGCATTCGGGTTTAGGACTGCTATAACAAAATACCTTAGGCTGGGTAACTTACAAACAACAGAAATATATTGCTCACCATTATGGGAGTGTAGAAGTCCAAGATTAAGGCACCAGCAGGCTTAGTGTCTGGTGAGGGCTCCTTCTCTGCTTGAAAGGTGATGCCTTCTCACTGAACTCTCACATGGGAGGACAGAATGGTTTCCTCCAGCCTCTTTTAGAAAGGCACTAATCCCATTTATGAGAGTGGAGTCCTCATGACCTAATCACCTCCCAAAGACCTCTCTAATTCCTTCCTAGCCTGATGTTTTCAAACCATGTTCAGAAGCAATATTGAAGTTCTGTATGGTTCATTCAGTAATATTGATTGGGTGGCATCATATGTCAAATACTAGAATAGGATTTGAGAATAAAAATAATTTGTAAAAAATGCATGGCCCTCTTTCCTGAAAGATCTCAATCTGCATTTGGAATGAGCACACACACATACACATACACACACACACACACACACACATTATTAGAAAATAACCCAGAAGGAAGGTGACAGAATCTACTTACTACATTATAGAAATACAGAAAGATGTGTTCAAGGATACAGGGAGGGAAACATCACATACAGGGGCCTGTCACGGGGTGGGGAGGGATAGCATTAGGAGAAATAGCTAATGTAGATGATAGGTTGATGGGTGCAGCAAACCACCATGGCACATGTATACCTATGTAACAAACATGCACGTTCTGCACATGTATTCCAGAACTTAAACTATTAAACAAAAAAAGAAAAGAAAAGAAACACAGAAAGATAGAACAGTTAACCCTTCCTGAAGGAGGTGAACTTTCCTGGAAGACATGAACCCTAAAGGTGGCGTAAACTTCAGGTAAAAAGAAAAAAATTAAAAATTTTAAAAAAAGTACATGTTTGGTGTGGGAGGTGGTAGTGAGGCATTCCTAATATTACCAAAAGCAAGAAGGTGAGAACTAGCCTGGCTTATGGGAAAACAGCCACTCTCCTATAGACAAGGGCAGATATGAGCCATGGCTATAAGGGTCATCAGGGTCAGATCATAAGGAACCCTGCTCACAGCCTGTATTGGTGAAATCCCTAGGTGGAAACATTATGCTATGAGGCAAGTGACAGTCATGAGCATTTTTCATTGTGGGTAATCATAATTTTTGAAGATTCCACATTTTAAGAATTCCCCACGGTGCGATTCCTGCCTTTACAATGTACAATATACATATATCTTACTGTTAAGGAATTTATTTATGATTTAGGCTCACCAATCAAAGTGAGAAATTTGATTTTTGATGTTAATTCCATGAGAAAATAAGCAGGGCATGCAATGTTCACTTTGGTGATCTGCGAGATTGAAGAGGCTGTGGGATTCTGTGGTTGGGAGTGGGAGAAGCAGCTTTCTGATCACAGAAGGGGTAGCATGACATGTGGTTCTGTTAGTTTCTCTTGGAAGTTTAGCTAAGAGCCTGTTCCTCATGGTCTTCCAAAAATTTCTTCCATGTGTTAGTTTTCTTTCTGCCTAACCATCTTGAATGAATTCTGTTCTTTGTAACCAAACACTCCGTCAGATGCTTAACCCTACATCTCGCTTTGTCATATACAAATTATATGAATTATAAGAGTACTTATCATAGAAATAATGTAAGATATTAACAAAATAATTCATTATTTGTAAGACAACCAAATTCTTTTACACCACAACTAGGCTTTTCAGTGGGAAATATACCTAATTTGTTTTCTTTATAACTGATTTTCTGTCTGTCCAAATCCATAAAACTAAGTGTATAATTTTATATGAATATTTAAATGGTCTATTTAGCAAATAAACTTTTGTTTGGTTCAGATCACTCCATGTCTTAATTAACCTCAGCCTCTTCCAGCGGCTTGCTGTAAGATTTTATGCAGGTTTAGAGAGTGGGAACGTCTGTGTACTTGACAAATTGAGTGAAGAAGGAGCTGAACTCTTTTCGGTTGTGTGCCAGCCAATATCTGACAGCCTTAGGCTGATGGCCTCTGACTATTATATAATCTGGAATCTGATGTGGAAGTCTTCTGCCAGTGACTTCTTGAACTTGACTTAGGCGGCCTTCCCAATGGCACTATATGGATGTCATGACCTGCTTGATACCTTGCTAGCTGCAGACCCTTCCTTCTCTTGCCATGTTCTTTAGCCGGACAGGCAACTGGCATATTTTACTTCAACCTCTTTGCTTGGGTTACCCTGATTGCCTTTTAATAGTTCATTATATGAGAATTGGAGTCTGCTTGGAAGATTTATACCTCACAGTAGTGTAAATGCCTGGCTGGGGCACTTTTGAAGTGGTGGTACCAGCTCCGTGTGGAGAAGCTTATCAGGTGGCTGCTATCAGAGCCACATTTAAGGCAGTGGGCACAAAGCATGTTTTTTTGTTTCCCAGTGGGCTTAGCCACATGACTTTCTTGGCCAAAGGTATATGGGTGGAAGTAACAGTGCCAATCTGAAGCTGCAGCTTTGAGTCCTACCACATTCGCATTTGCCTTTTTGAGTTCCCGTGCATGCTCATAATTTATTTGCTATCATTGTTAAATCGTATTATGCTAGCAATGGGATGGCCATATAGGGATTTTAAATAATCCTGTGGTGGTTTAGCAAACTATGGATTTGAGTGGTGTTAGCTTTAAAATAGAGATGGTCTTACCTGATGTGGGTAAGACAGGAGAAGGTGGTGCTTATCTGGGGGTTCACCTCTCCTTTTTCCCTGGTCCTTCCGCACCATGGATGAAAGACTGCTATGATTTTGTATGGTGTTAGATACATGTTTCCAGATGGTTATATGGAGAGATTTTGAAGACCAATTATGTACTTCAGGTTTGTAAAATGACCCTATGGCCTTTCTGGCCACTTTTTTCTGTTTGCTTTTATGAATTCAATTTTATTTACCTACTATGAAATATAAACAATTTAAGGTTATAAAATAATCAAGGAAACAAGTAAGATGACAATGAAAAATGTGCTGAGTCTTGGACAAGTTACTGAATACTAAAATACGGTTGGTATTTTACAATTTAAAGTTAAATTATATTTATTTATTTTGGGCAGAGTTTTGAACTCCTTTGATAAATGGTAAGAGCTTACTCTATATCTATGCTACTGACTTGGCTAGATTCTGAATTCCAAATCCTGAAATTACCATACAGTGGAGTCATATATTTAGGTAGGTCTCTAAAGCAGTGACTTTTTAAGATAACTGAAGAGTTATATTTATTACCACTAATGTTCCCTTTATTTATATCCTAACTTTTAGAGCCTAATATTCTCATGTAATTTGTGTGTGTGTGTGTGTGTGTGTGTGTGTATTATATTTCCTCTAACATCTCTCTTTAACACTCTGTCAATGAACCTAAACAGGGAGAGTTCCAGGAAAAATTGAAATAGCAAAAACAAGCATTTATTGAATGCCTACTCTATGCCAGAGCATAAGGTGGATCATTTCCTTTAAGCCATACAATCACACAAATGTGTAGGTAACAATATCACCCCATTTTTAAATTGAGGAAACTGCATTTCAGAAGTAACTTACAACCACAGATGAGTTGATGGGTGAGATGTGACTGGACTCCAGTTCATGCATGCAATATTTACTGTGTGCCTTTTAAAACTCCAGTCTCAAGATCCCTCCACTAATTTCATGGATTCCTTCTTCTTCCCAAATGAATGAAAAATGTTTTTGCTCAGTGGATCCCAGGCTTCTGTGTAAAGAAGAACCACCTTTAGGCATCCTGTTCAAAGATTTCATTTCCCAGACTTTACATGAAGAGAGTTAGGCTCCTTAATCCTTCCTCTGCATGTCCAGAATCTGCATTTTTAAACATTCCATGAGGGGCCATACATGCACTCTTGGAGAGACACAACTATAGGGTTTAGGACAGAGTACACATTCAGAAATATTTGCTGAATGAATGAACAAATGAGCAAGCAACTTATCTAATATGTAATCTCTATCAAATAAACCACAGTTCTCAAAACACCCAGAATCTGAAATTCAACTTGAGCTCATTTCATATACATCGCTAAATTAAAGGAGGCAGGGAGCTCTCAGCAGGTGAAATAGGTGTAACTGCCAACCACATCACTGATTCTGTTGATTCCATCCCGTAGCCCTATCCTAGGGCTTAACCCACCCTGTTCCTTAGGGGTCCTATGTGTTCCTGAGCCCGTCAGGCATCCTTTTCATGATTTCCACTCAGACATTCCTCCTTACAGAGCCCTTAATTGACCCTTCCTTAACAACTTTTATCATTTTATAATTACTCTGCCTTATTTGATTCCTATCATCATATTTACTACTTTTTGAATGAACAAACTATGGTTTTATACCTTATCAGTCTCTCTTTCTCTAGAATGAGAGCTTCACAAAGCCAAGTAGCTCTCTCTTACTTTTATATCTAAAGAGACTAATTCAGTGTCTGGTATCTGACAGGGTTTCTGTGAATAACTGGTAAGTGAATGGATCAACATGTTTGAATCAAGGAACTCTACGCCTTTATACTATATCAGGACACATAGGAGAAAAGTTAACAATTAAACAACTGATTCGCTGTCATTCTGACTATGTTATGAGGCTCAAGTCTTCTGTGGATTTAGTGTGAACTTTTTTCATCATTTTTCAAATATCTTCTCAAAATAGACCCTAGACCCTATTACATACCAGAGATCCAAGTAATGCTGTTACCATAGTTTGGGAATCAGTTTTGAAATCAAGTTTTCTCCCAACAATGTCAACTTCACCAGTGCTAAATGTCAGCTGGGGGAGTAGCTAAAAGAAGAAAATGGGAGATTGAACAGGGTTCAGCTCAAATCTTCCGTTATTCCAGGTGTCTAATAGCTGTCTCTTTGTTTATAGAAATCTAAACAGATAGTGTGTGATGATAGTTTTAGGGAAGGCTCCCAGACATGGAGAAACAGGCTGTCAACGTGATGAAACAGGCAGTAGACTAATTTTGGGGAAAAAAGTAAAATAAAATGCTATATTATGAAGTAAATTCTTTGCAATCTTTTGAGCAGCTAATATCAGGAAAGAGAAAAAATAAAAGCAGGCAACTCACAAGCGTCACAGTATTTGCAAAAGAAAATTTTCTTTAATTTACGTCACTTACATAACTACAGGAATAGTAAGATTTAATGTATCTTTGAAGTGTTTAAATGCCCACAACAGCAATTAACAGCTGCTGTTAGAGATTTGTCTCCAACATCAGACTAGAAGGTACATTATCACTGCAGAAGAGCAACAGTGACAGTAGTATTGTTCTTTCTCATTTCTTTCTTTTCATCCTTGGTTTCATTCTCTTCTTTTTCCCTCCCTCCCTTCCTCCCACCCTCCCTTCTGTCTTTTCTTAAAGAAGACTACATTATTTATTTGGGATGCTGAACTTCCACAACTTTACCACTATCTTAAAACAGCCAGCAAATGTCAAAATGCCACACTGAAGACATATGGAGTAGAGGGTATCGCCTTCAAGTCAGCAACAATTAATTCCTTCATTAGTATGAGTGTAGCTTTCCATTGGTCTGCTATATTTCATAAAACTGCACTGTTTAAGATGATAAGCAAGGTGCTCATCAGCACTTTTGGAAAGAGGAAGAAACCAACCATATGCAGATCAGTTTGAAAATGATGAAAAATTTTTAGCCCCATCTTCTTCCTCTGTGTTGACCTCATTAGAGTGGGAATCAGCAAAATGAAGTGGAAAACCCATCAGACTGTGAAGAAATGAGGTCTGGGTTTTCTTCTGTTTTGTGACCTTGAAGAACTTAGTAAACTTTTGGGGCATCAGTTGTATAATTTGTAAAATAATAGAGGCTTGGGCTTCTAGCATATAAGAATGTTCTTTGAAAAATGATTTATTTCTGGTTCTTTGATAGATATAATTAACAATAGCAGTAATACCTGAACTTTATATGCCAACCACAATTCTGTGCATTTACCATCTATCAACACTCTTACTTACTTCTCATAACATACTTGGTTAGACATATGCTAATATTACCATCATTTTCTAGCTGAGAAAATGTGAGGAATAAAGAGGTTAGGTAATCCATCCAAGATTTCTTAATTCTGGCCTGCTCCCAGATTTGAACCTTGGCAATCTAGAAATAAATATCATCCCATCACTTTGCAAGTTGAGTTTCCATAACCTCAAATTTGGTATCAGTTTTAAGCTTCTCCACTTAACAACTGTTTAAGTCTGACTAAGTTACTGGTTGTGCCTCAGTTTCTTCTTCTGTAAAAGAGATTAGCACAGTGCTTTCCTTGAGGCTGTTTGGAGGAATTCAATTATCTTATATTACTATATTAGTCAGGACAGGCTGGGTTATGCTTCAGTAACAATTGAATGTTCAAACCTTAGTAGTTTAAGACAACAAAGATTTATTTGTCACTATGTCTCATGCATAATGCAGTTGGCAGAGCTTCTGCCCTGTATAATAACTCACAGACTTGGGCTGATGAAGGCTCTCACAGCTGAAGACTCCCCTGCACGTAGGGAAAAAGAAATCAGCTGGAGAGCTTCCTATATTCACTGTCTAGTCTGATGTGACACACAGCACAGTTGTTGGCCAGAACTAGTCATGTGGCTTTGCCCAACTGTCATCAAGTTAGCAGGTGCAGGGGAACAAATAAGAGAGTGGATGGTCATTGCGCTCTGTGGCAAAAATGTGAAGGTCTTTCATAAGATTCCTGACATATGGCTACCACTCAATAAGTAGTTATTACTGCCATCATCAGACTCATCACAATAAAAGCATGAGTGACATATTGTTACCTATTATTAGGCATTGCAAAATGATGTTGAAATTTAAAGCATTCAATACCATGACTTTTTAAGAGGTGTTGAAATGTAGAGATTAACAGAAATGCCAGATGATGGCTTTTTGGAACCCTAAAGATAAAGTATTAATTCTTCCTAAGTCACCAGTCAATTTGGAATCATTGCATACACGGTTAATTCACTCTTGTTTGGCTTTTCTTCCTGAGCTCTTTCTATCTGTGTTACACTCACCTGTCCATAAACAACAAAAAGTTGGGTATTGTCAAAGGAACAACTTGCTCATCCCATTGGCTGATTGAATATAAATTTTCTCCATCCATTTACGCCTCATCAGCTCATTTATAAGGTATTGCCCTTTATTATGACAGATTTTATGATATTTTGTGATGACCAGCCATGAGGAGAAAAAGGTTTAATGCACTGACATCTAATTTTATTTTTTCTGGTACCTATTCTTTTTTTAGAAGCATTTGACTTTGTGCCAGTTTAAGCAAGAAGCTTTAAAAAGGAGATGATGACAGGGTTGGGAATTAAACCTTTAAATCAGAACAGGATTGGAAAGACAAATCACAAAGAGATTTCAGTCATTTAGCATCCCTCCTAAAATGTTAATAAGTGGTACTCACAAAATGAGAAAAACACCACACCAGCCTGTTCTCTGTAAAATGTAGGTGTGGTATGTGTGTGCCATTTCTAGGCTAGATTATGAGTTATTAACACCAACCCAAACTAAGGGGAGGGTGAAAACATACACTGAGCACTTAATATATCCAAATCCCATACTTGATATTTTATTTACATTATCTCACTTTACCTTCAATAAATCCTGCAGAAATTGTTATACTTTTTTAGTATTAAAATGTGAAAAATAAACTTACAGTTAGAATGAACAAGTTCTGTGGGTCTATTGTTCAGCTAATAGATAATATCTAATATCTTGTAAACTTAAAAGCTGCTAACACAGTAGATCTTTAATGTTCTCCCCACAAAAAGATAAGTATGTGAGGTGGTAGATATATTAATTAGTTTGAATTAATTTTTTCAAACTGCAGACATACATAAAAGCACCACATTGTACACCATAAATATAAACCATTTGACTGGGCGCAGTAGGTCACACCCATAATCTCAGCACTTTGGGAGGCCGAATATATATATTTGTGTATATATGTGTGTGTGTGTGTGTGTGTATACAAAGGTATATATGTGTATATATATGAATATGTGTGTGTGTATGTGTGTGTGTGTGTGTGTGTGTGTACCATTTTGTCAATTACATCTTAAAGCTTGGAGATTTTTGAATATATAAAATAGAAACTGGAAGAAGAAGGAGGTAAATTTAAGCTTGCTTCACACTTTGGCTTTCTTTTTACAAAGCAAAATACCTGTTTGCTTGTCCTTTGCAACTGCAGTTTCCTCCGGTTGAAATGGTCTTTTCCCAGATTTTTGCATGGCTATCTTCATCTTATCATTTGTCTCAACACAAATTTCTTGGGGTTAAGGAGGGATCTTCCCTATGGAAAGTTTCTTCCAACTCCCAACCTATGATTCTGTCCTGCGTCATCCTGGATTTGTTATGTTTGTACACATTTCACAAGAAAGTAGTTTGCTGTTTGTATGCTCATTGCTTATTTTGTCTTTCTTATTATGCCAAGTTTATCAGGGCAAGGGCCTTGTATATTTTATTTATGACCTTATCTCCAGTGCTTAGAAGAATATCCAGTAAAGAGTAATTGCTCAGTAAGCACTTTTTAAGGTTTATCAATATAGATTATAGCCAGAGACACTGAAACTCGAAAAGGAGAAGTCATGTGCTCAAGACCACATATCATGACAATGGCAGAGCTGGGTCTAAAACCCAGGCAGTAGCTCTAACAGGTGACAGAGGGAGCAATTACTTTTTGCCACTCACTCTTCAAAATGCTTCAGATATATTAACTCATTAATTCCCACTACAATGCAATTAGTTTTCATTCGCATATTACAGATGAGGAAAATAAAACAGAAAGGTTCAATAGCTTGCCCAGAGTATCTTACTTCCTTTTCCAGCACCCTTTCTCTACACTGTACTGTCTCCCAAGCATAGCTTTTAGAGTCTTGTTCATTATTTTATTTAACAAAGAGTGAGATTGCTCTTTAGCCTAACCTTCTCTGCTCAGGTAAGGGAGAGGGGAACTGAAATAGAAGTTTTGCAATCATCTGTACAGGCTTTATTTACTAACCCAGTTAATTGGAGTCTGCTTACCTAGAGTCACTCAATGAATATTTGTTAATGAATGAATGAATGATTGAAATGGCATGTATTCAAAAGGAACAGAACATTTATTTCAGGATCACTGAAAGTAGTTGGTTGATGTGTTAATTGCTTTACAGTGTGTCATTCAACCTTACCCAAGACTTCTTACAGCTTGGAAGTTATTATCCTTTCTTTACAGAGGAGGAACCTGAATATCCACAAAATATGATGTGTCGTTATACTACTTTGCATTCCAATTACCTGCGAGGGTTTAATTGATATCTGGATGTGGAAGGTTGTAAAGGAGTTGGACAGGTATCCATCCAAGTAGTGGTTCTGCCACTTCAGTTAGTACCTGTGGGAATTTGCAGATTTCACTTTACCTCTGTGCTTCCATTTACTGATCTCCAAAATGGAAATACTAATAGTGCCTACCTAATGGCAAAGATTTAGTAAATTTTTAAATGTAAATTTCTTAACACAGTGCCAACACATAGTGAAAAAAACTTATGGGTGTTGGATTTCCTCATCTTGAGGGAAGAAGACCAGTGTTAGATAAAGAACAAACTTTATTTTTCACACTCCGTGATCTCAAGTCTGTCATTCTCTCTCACATCATCGAAGTGGTTTGGGGATCAACAAGATCCTGGGCATATCACTGTGCCCATCTGCTAGTGGGAGAGGGGCCTCTCCAGACACCCATTGGCTGCAGGGAGGGAGGCCCAACCTCTAAGAAAGCAAGATCCAGATTTTAATTCCGGTTCTTCTGCTTGTTCGTTGTGTGATCTTTGGGAAATTACTTAACTCCTCTAAGTTTCAGTAGTCTTCAAATCTGTAAAATGGGGCTAATACCTATATAATATGGTTGCTATGACAACGATATGAGACAGTATATGTATAACAGAGTGATATGGTTAGGCTTTGTGTCCCCACTCAATCTCATCTTGAATTATAATACCTATAATCCACCTGGGTCAAGGGAGTGACCAGGGGGAGGTAACTGAATCATGGTGGTGGTTTTCCCCATGCTGTTCTCGTGATAGTGAGTGAGTTCTCACAAAATCTGGTAGTTTTATAAGGGACTCTTTCCCCTTTTGCTTGGCACTTTTCCTCCTGCCGCCTTGTGAAGAGGGCGCCTTGCTTCGCCTTCAGCATTCACCATGATTGTCAGTTTTCTGAGTTCTTCCCAGCCATGCTGAACTGTGAAGTCAGTTAAACCTCTTTCCTTTGTAAATTACCCAGTCTTGGGCAGTTCTTATAGCAGTATAAAAGCGTACTAATACACATAGTCTGGTTCAAAGGCATTGCTGAAAAATGCTAAGCAATAATATTGATGTCTTTTAAATAAAAATGCCTAACTGGAAGCAGTCATTGTACCTCTTTCATTGACCTTCAGCTAGGTTTACTTGCCTCCTTATTTGCCTAATTTCTGTTCCCAAATCTGTCAGTTCAAGGCAAAACCATGACCTCACCCTAACAATTGCATTCTGGGCATGTTAGTTATATAATCATATTGCCCTGTCATGCGGGCATCTTTAATCATTTTAAAGGTAGTCTTGACTTGGCCATATTCTTGTTTAACTACTTTAAGCAAATTAATTAGCTTTGTGGGGCCCCCGATGCCATTAATTCATGGTCTATAAAACCTCAGACCTAATTGAACTTTTTAATATTGTGTCTTTACTACCTGATATAAGTGTGTTTTAAATTATTAGAATTCCTACAGTTAATGCCTTATTAAATAGCTACATATATATGGAAGTAGGAAAAATTTCCAAGATTGCAAAGTAATCAAAACCCAGATTAAATCAAGGATGATTTTATATCTCTTTTATTATATGTTTAAAAATTACCAAGAAGTTTGAGTATGTAATGAGAAGTAGTAGGAATGCCTCATATTACTAGCTGGCAAAGAATACATGTGGTATTAGGTATCTGAGAGTTTATCAGTTAATTTACATTAACTAAAGTATATGAACAATGAAATACCATCTTAAAACTACAATAAAATGTCATTTCAAAACTTGTAAGATAACTGAAATCAAAGGGACAGATAATGACAGGTATTGGCAAGGATGTGGAGAAATTGGTACCCTAATACACAGCCTGTGGGAATGCAAAGTGGTGTGTCACTTTGGAAAAGAGTCTGATAGTTCTCAGCCATTCCATTCATAGGTATATAGTCAAGAGAAGTGAAAACATACGTTAACATAAAAATGTGTACACAAGTGTGCACGACAGCATTATTCAAAATTCAAAAGTAAAAAGAACCCAAATCTCTGTCAACTGATGAATGGATGACTACAATGTGCTAGGTCCATATAATGGAATATTAGTTGGCAATAAAAAGGAATGAAGTATGGGTGCAGATGACACATGAATAAACTTTGAAAATATTATGCTACGTAAAAGTACCCAGTCACAAAAGTTTACATATTGTATGAATTTATTTATATGCAGTGTCCAGAATAAGCAAACTTTCAGAGATGGAAAGTAGAGTAATATTTGCCTAGGTCTGTAAAAGAAGGCAGAATGGAGAAAGGTTATTAATCAGCATAGAGTTTCTTTTTGGGGTCACAAAAATATTTCTAAAATTATATTTTGATAATGGTCACACAGTTTTGTAAATACAGTCAACCCCTCTGTATTTGTGTTCCACATCTGTGAATTCAACCAAGGATTGAAAACATTCAGAAAAAAAAGGACGGTTGCATCTTTGCTAAACATCTATAGACATTTTTCTTGTCATTATTCCCTAAACAATACAGTATAGCAACCATTTACATATAATTTACACTGTATTAGATATTATAAGATGTAGACGATTTTAAGTGTATGGCAGAATGTGTGTAGGTTATATGCAAATACTATACCATTTTGTATAAGAGAATTGAGCATCTGTAGATTTGGGGATCCACAGGAGTTCCTGGAGCCAATTCCCCATGGATACTGAGGGACAATTGTATACTAAAATCCACTGAATAGTATACTTCATGTGGGTAAAATATAAGGTATGTGAATTATATCTCAATGAAGCTGCTTTGAATTTTTCTCAAGAACCAAATTATACAAAAATAATAATCAAAGAAAAGGTATTTGGGAGCTAACTTAAGAGGCTACAGATAGAATAATTTGAGTGTCAATATGGATAATAAATGAAATAAATTTAAATATGTTAAAAATCCATGAATTCACAATGATACTTTAAAACTCTCATTGCTTTGCTTTACAGAATATTAGGGAGCCAACTTAATTTTCTAAAAATATGTAAGTTAATGACAAAGTCAAGCATTTAATCTGTCTTTTCTATTCAAACAGCATCTTAGAGTAACCCTGTAATCTATAGGAAAAAAAAATCCCTTTTTAGACACATTCAGCTGATAAGAAGGAACTATAGAATTATTATATTAACATTTTATAAGTCATTAAAAATAATGAATCTGGGTATTGGTCATAAATGGCCACTGATATATTAAAAAGAGGTCAGGCATGGTGGCTCACGCCTGTAATGCCAACAGTTTGGGAGGCTGAGGTAGGCAGATTGCTCAAGCCCAGGGTTTTGAGATCAGCCTGGGCAACATGGTAAAACTCCATCTCTACAAAAAGTACAAAAAATTAGCCGGACATGGTGGTACATATCTGTAGTACCAGCTACTTGGGAGGCTGAGGTGGTAGGATCCCCTAAGCCAGGGGAGTTTGAGGCTGTAGTGAGCATAGATCACTCCAATGCACTCCGGCCTGTTTCTTTGACCCTTTCTCAATAAATAAATAAATAAATACATAAATAAATAAATAAAAATGAGATTTCACTACTAATTAGGTGCCTCCTGATGGAATTATGCAATAATACTTGTACATTTATTATTTATTTTTTCCAAAATAAATCAAACCTCTAACCAGAGTTACATTCAATGACATCATGGGGAAGCAGAGAGTGAAATCTGGTACATGGGGACTGTATTGGATAAGCAGCTCAGTTTCATTAAAAAACATTAATCACAAAGATGAAGAATGAAGACGCAATTCTTGATTTAAAGAAATTTAAGGGACATATTGAAATGTAACATGTGGGTTCTGTGGATGTAGATTAGAACCAACCAACTATAAATAAATAAATAAATTTCCAGTGTTGATAGTCAAATATATAAATGTATATACACATATGTGTGTGTGTGCATATATATATATAAATTTATGAATCAGTCTGGTTTCAGCACAGCAGGATTTTATTTTCCAGATAATGTCCTTGAGAATTCATGCTTTGCTTCATCTTTTTCTTCTGCCTCACTATCTTGCAGGCTCTTTCTCCTCATGGAGGAAAAAATGGTCTCTGTATTTCTGGACTTGCACTATTCTTTCTGTTTAAAATCCCAGGAAAATCCCACTTCCCTCTCTCCCCCAGCATGGCATGCACTTACTGACTTGCTTCCAAGAGCAGAGTATGGAAAGCAGGCTCAGAGGGGAGAAGCACTGACTTTACAGTGCAGGAACCTGGCAAAACTGCCTCATTCATATGCAGTGCATCGTATTAACATCCTATAGAATAAGTCACAGTGATAGTATGTACCCTTGATACGATGTGTTGAGAAGGGCACTTCCCTCCTGTGGCATTCTTCCTACAAACCCGTAACTCAGTCTAAGCAAAACAACAAGCATCAGACAAACCCAAGTTGAAGGATATTTTACTAAAAACCTGACCAATAATGCTCAAAACTATGGAAGATATGAATAGCAAGGAAAATATGTGAAACTCACAGACAAGAAAAGCCTAAGGAGGCATAAGATCCCTAAATATAATATGAAATCCTGAGGAGGAGAAGATCTTAGAACAGAAAAAGAATACTAGTGGCAATACTAGTGAAAATCAGATAAAGCATGGAGTTAAGTTATTTAAAAACAGATAAACAGTAACCAAAAAATGCAAGGATTCCCAGGGGCTGTGTTTAATCACAGGTTCAGTCCTGGCAAAAAAAAAGCAGCACCAAACCAAACCAACAATCCCAAGACACAAAAGCAAGTTTGTGTTTATGATATGGTTGATGTAATGGCTAGTTTGAGTCATAGAAGAACTCTGAGGTGGGTTGTTGGAGCCCTTTAACAAATAATCACCTGTAGAACAAGGCTTCCTTCACCAAAAGAAATCAGGAGCAAACCAATCATAGCTCTCCACGATGGGTGAAGAAGCTACATGCTTCTGGGCAATGTCGGGGCACAGAGCAGCAGAACTCCAGCATGCGCCATGCCAAATATTCTCTAAATCTATTTAGGTTGGTGCAAAAGTAATCGCGGTTTTTTTTTGTGTGTGTGTTTGTTTGTTTGCTTTTTGTGCCATTAAAGGTCATGACAAAAACCACAGTTGTTTTTGCACCAACCTAATAGCAATTTTGAGAAGGATGCCTCCCCTTAATTTCTTTTAATCCTTCAAAACAGAGGTATTATGCTCACAACTAAATCAATGGTTTAGTGTTTCTACATCATTCTACCTTTTCCTACATACTGGAAAGTATTTTTAGAGACTTAGAGAAGTTCAGTTTTGAATTGACTCTGTGTTATTGGACCAAATCCTCAGAATCCTTCAGACACCTTCCTGGAATGTCCTCATTACTATAGTGTTTAACAATGAGCCAGTTGCTTAGCTGTTGAGTCCTATACATTTAAAGGAATTGATACCATGAAGGCTCAGGGAACTTCAGCTTAAATCTGAACAAACTGGAATTACTGGATATGACTGGCTACACCTGTCTGTATGAAAGCATAGTTTGTAGATCTAATAAAGTGCTTTGGAAGTGGGTTTTAATATAACTTTTAACTATTATACATGTGTCAAGAAGAAAGGAACTATTCAAAGATAAGTGTTTCTAGTCTTTCTTTCTTCTTTCTCTTCTCAGAAAGTCTCCTTAGTTACCGTGGGTTGACCACCTTTTTAAGGTTGGCAAGAGAAATTAAAACAGAGGCAGTGCTGATGACACAAGGAAGAGGGTGAGTGTCTCACTAGAAGAAAAATCATAAAGCTACATCCTGAGAAAAAGCAAAGGTCTTGATGGCAGACTAGATAACAGAGAGGCATTTTGGAGTTCAGAATATTCACAAAATAATTCACATTCTTGTAAAACACAAGCCCTCCGAGGGCAGAGACTGTGACTGTCTCGCTGACTATTTTGCCATTGCACCAAGTGCAAGGCTTGGAACATACTGATAAATGAATCATAAATAAAGACAGCAAAACAAAAACAAAATCTAAATAATAACTGCTGAATTACCTGAAACTTTCAGAAAAGAAACACCTGAAGGAATTTCTAGGAGGTTTTACAGTGATATGGTGACAAAATTCACTGTTTTGGTTCCTCTGCAAGAAAGTGCAATGAACAATTTAGGCTGTTGAAGCCAAATCTGTAGTTCTTCTTCGTGTGTGTGTACATGTCTATGTGTAGGTGTGCATTAAGGAGACCAAGCAGTTACAGATGTATTCATTTATAACACTCATAAACACACACTATTACTCTTATCCCTACACTCCATATTTACATCATAATTATATCTGCATAATTGAAAAATGAGGAAAAGGCACATTTGCAAAAATTACTGCTTTCCCATTTCACACCTCTGTCACTCATTACCACCATGTGATCAAAGAAACTTGAAAAATTAAAAGGACACAATTCCAGAAATAATTATCTAACACCCAAAGGGGTCTGGGATAGCTTAATTTAGACTAGAACTAAGCAGATTTGACTGAACCAAATATTGCCTCGTTGGTGTCACAAGGCCATTCTTCATGATCTTCTTAGTGTGTATAAGGTAACTCAGATGTTTGTGGGTGACAAAGACCCTTTGGACAGAATCAGATGCTATGACAACATCATCTGATTTTAGGCAGAATTTTAAAGATGTAAAGACTATTGCCTCTGACTCAATATACCTGTACTTAGTTTATGAACTTATGCCAAAGCTTTATACATCAAGGTAGAGAGTAAGTGTAAACTCCTCCATACCTAATGTTTAAGAAGATTTTATTGCTGTAACCTAAGCATTGGATTTCAACATTTCACTCATTTCTGGTTGTCTTTTTGTTTCTTTTGAGAGACTGTCAATAGGTGATTAATCTTGGGAGAGACAGATGCTTACTTTTTAAAGCAATCAATTGTCACATTCCATCTATAAAGGGAAAGGACTTACTAAAGAGTAAATAATTGTTTTGTTATTTTTGCATTTACTATGTAATAATCGATATTTATTGTTTTTTAATCCATTTAGTATCCTGTGATTTAATACTCTGAATTCTATAGATGTGCATACAGACGTATATAGAAAAAATATATACTGAGTTTTTAGTGTCATGGTTAACTTTAATAGAAAGATTCAACAGAAGCTATAAAATGAAGATGAATGATTAGGATAGAGTTTGCCATGTTTTTATTAGAGTATGAAATTGTAGTTTATTTCTATTTTTTAATGATGGGAGTGTGTTCTGAATCTATACTTTCCCTGGCTTGGTGTCTGAATAGGTCTTGATGGGGAGCAGATGGTCTACTTGGAAGAAATAATTAGAGAAGAATTAATGAATGAACTATTAATGCAAAGATATAGGCAGAGTAGAGAGAAACTAAGTAAGAGAAATATCCAAGGACTCACCAAGCCAGGAACCTCTGCACCTTTAGATATGAGGGACCACAGGAAGGGAGCTTATGTCTCAACTTGACACATAGAGTGCTCAGATTAAACATTATTTCTGAGTGTGTTTCTGAGGGTGTTTTCAGATGAGATTAGCATTTGAATTGAGTGGACTCAGTAAAGTAGATTTTCTTCCCCAGTGTGGATGGACGTCATGCAATCTACAATCCATTGAGGGCCTGTATGACACAAAAGGTGAAGGAAGGAGAAATTTACCCTTTTTGCTTCCTGCCTGCCAACTTGAGCTAGAACATCTCATTTGATCTTTTCTGACATTTGGACTGGAATTTGGATGCCCTCCTCCTCCTCCTCCTTCTTCTTCCTCTTCTCCCTCTTCTTCTTCCCTCTCCCTCCTCATCTTTTCCATCTTCTTTGTCACAATCTCCTACCAGTTATATTTCTCTGAGGAACTCTAATAGAGAGCTATTTCCAAATGCAGGTCAGTCATGAAAATGCTGCTCTTCCTAGGTGGAAGAACACAGCCAATACTTACTGAACTTAGCCTGAAGGCACTAGATTTTAAAATGCTCCCTTGTTCAAGTATGTGTTTTGTGCCTCTTATTGGCTACATCTAACTAGGGGCTAGATTGCAACGGAGTACTGCTGATGCAGGTCACAGAAGTCGGCCTTACAGAATTCAGTGACGACCCCATAGTATCAATGAACTTGGCAATGCTTTACTTCTTAGTAATTTGTATTAAGTCTTTGAATTACAAATTTTTAACACAGGTGAAATAGTATATTGGTAAAATAATAATAATGCCATAATTTCTCAATTCTCCAGTCTTAAGCTACCTTTCTTCCTTTCTATAGTAACTGCACTAGTATTTGGAGCAGTAGCATAATTTAGATGTACCATTATTCCATTTCCAAAAATGTTGGTGGTCTCTCATCTATGTCAGCATTATGGACGGTAATAGTTAGACCATTTAGAAAAAAAAATGACAATCCTTAGAAGTCAAAAGATTTTATTTTTAACACAAGCTATCAATGTAGCATTGGATAAGCTGCTTATTTTCTTTAAACATTCAGTTCCGACTCTGTAAAACAAAAATTTGGACCAAATGGTATGGAAGTTGAACGATTATATATACTCTCATGATCTGAGATCAAAGTGTTCATTTATCTCAAGAGGTGTTTTAGAGGTAAAGCATGTTCAATTCAATACATGCCCATTTGAAACACAGTGTTAAATAAAAGATTTCTCTTGTTGCTATCATAAAACTGTATCTTTCATATGAAAAATATAAACAATGAAATATTGGATACTTGAATTTAAATTTTGATTCCTCTGCTTTTGACTTTTCTGCTTTTAAAATAAGTCAGATGTGTGGTATAAGAAGATTGGAAAAGTCGAGCTGACAAGCCAAGTTGCCCTGATACTGATTTTTGAAGAACTGTGAACACTTCAAATAAATGGTTATTGCAATTTGTAAATCATTGAGTGAAAACAAGAATAATATTTATGACACATGAAAATTATATGCATTTTAAATGTTACTGTTCATAAGTAAAGTTTTATTGGACATTGCCACAGTTATTTGTTTATATGCTGTCTGTGATTACTTCCATGATACCACGCAGAATTGAGTAGCTGTGACAGCAACTGTGTGAGCCTCAAAGTCTATCATTTTTACTGTCTGGCTATTTACAGTAAGTTTGCTTTCCCCTGAGATATACTCAAACAAGAAGAATCTATGTTCAAAGGGAAAATGACATAAATGAGCTAGGTCATCTGAAGGTCTGGAGACTGGAAAGAAAACATAATTAGAAGGGTCTAATGTAAAAGGCAAGTTATTCTAGGATGTATGTGTATATGTTTGTGTGTTTTGATTGTGAACTATGAAGATCTTTGGCCTAGTGAATATAAAGTCAGTAGTATTTGCCAATATTTGCAGAAAGCAATCTTGATGATTTGAGATTGCCTTGGAAGGTATTCTTAAATATTCTCAAAATAACTGACTTTCAAGTGTACTTGTCTCATTCCCACAGGGCGGATCCCTTTTGTACTTGGGTTATGAATTCATGAAGAATTCTCAGTCATCCCAAAAAGAGTGACTAAGCAAGACGACCATCATATGTTTGTTCTCTTTGTAGTTTAGAATTACAAGGGAATAATTCTGAGGTTATTGGAAGGTGGTTCCCTCCCTCCCTCCCTCACTCCCTCCCTCCCTCCCTGCCTCCTCCCTCCCTCCTTCCTTCTTCCTTCTTCCTTTTTCTTTCTTGCATTCCAGCAAGGGAAATGAAATACATAGAAAGGAGGAATAGCTCGAATAACTAATAGGCTGTCTGGAGTTGGGTATTGGAGTGGATATATGGGAAGAATGGAGATAAACCTAGAAAATACGGAGTAAACAATAGTGGAAATATTCAAATACAAAAATAATCAGTGGACATTGAACAAGTAAAACCCTATTTTTAGGCTTTTAATAGTCAGTTGACATTGAACCAGTAAAAGGAGTTGCTGATTATTTTTAATCATACAACCTGATATGGTTTGTCTGTGTCCCCACCCAAATCTTATCTTGAATTGTAGCTCCCATAATTCCCATGTGTAGTGGGAGGGACCCAGTGGGAAGTAACTGGATCATGGAGGCAGATCTTTCCCATGCTGTTCTCATGATAGTGAATAAGTCTCATGAGATCTGATGTTTTTTTTTTTAAGGGGAGTTCCCCTACAAAAGCTCTCTTGCTTGCCACCATGTAAGATGTGCTTTTGCTTCTCTTTTGCCTTCCACCATGATTGTGAGGCCTCTCCAGCCTTGTGGAACTGTGAGTTTATTAAACCTCCTTTCTTTATAAATTACGCAGTCTTGGGTATGTCTTTATTAGCAACGTGAGAACAGACTAATACACAACCTAATTAGCATCGTGTTTTAGGAAGTCATGTATTCAGTGTGTACACTTATTTATTTTATTTTATTTTATTTTATTTTTTCCGAGACAGAGTCTTGCTCTGTCACCCAGGCTGGAGGGCAGTGGCACAGTCTCAGCTGACTGCAACCTCTACCTCCTGGGTTCAAGCAGTTATCCTGCCTCAACCTCCTGAGTAGCTGGGATTACGGGCACCCACCACCACACCGGGCTAATTTTTGTATTTTTAATAGAGAGGGGGGTTTCACCATGTTGGCCAGGCTGGTCTCGAACTCCTGACCTCCTGATCCGCCCACCTCAGCCTCCCAAAGTGCTGGGATTACAGGTGTGAGCCACTGCGCCCAGCCAGTGAATACACTTTTTAAGCATTTGGTTCATTATAAGTGATTTACATTTATCCTATGGACTAAACTCCATCTTTTACCCAAGATGGGCCCAGGAACTAAGCATCAGATAGGTTTGGAAATTATAATTTTTTACAGCCTGTTGACTACATCTCTTCTGAAATGGAACAACATTATAAGAAAGTGATGGTGTGGTATTAATAAAATAATGTATTTGAAAAATTATGAAGTATACTTATGAATATAAGTATAAAGGATTACTATTATCATCATAATAATCATCATAATAATTATTATTTAATTGTAACCATCAGGGTACAGGAGCTGGCATGCAGTGTTTGCCCTGTTGTGTGAGCTTTGAATTTTTTTGAGTTATGATTAGTATAGATTGAGCAACGTAGAACTTCCAGCCTGGACCTTATTAAGCTTACTAATGTAATTTACCTAAAACAAGGTTCACAGTTAAAGCAATGATATTCCTTGAACAGAGGGTATTCTGACAGGCAGAATGGGCACAGTTAAGTTAACTTGGGGGAATCCAGGAAAGTGAAAACATTCTCGTGATTTCGTTTTGGAACCAATTGTGCTCTTCATGGCAGATGGAGAAAGGAGTTGAGTACAATCTTAGCCTAACCCGCAATTCCAGCATTTAGGGCTTCACAACTCAACAATAGGGAGGTGGTTTTCCAGCAAATGAGACCAACATAAATTCTCAAGTTGTATTTCATTCTGAAAGGTCAGTGGCAAAAATAATAACTTACATCTTTCTTGGAGACAAGAGAGGTGGCCAATTCTAATGTTATGTGGGTAAAGACACCACTACCAGAGGAGAAAAGTTCCATGCTAGTCAGTTGTGATCGATTAATGATATGAAATAAAGAACAGATGGGGGAAAAAGGGTTCTTTACTCAAATAAAGTAAAAATTATGTTGACAGCAATCAGAAGTAATGAAAGACCAGAGGGAGAAGTACTTTTCTCTTAGCTCAAAAAGGAAATTTTAATTTCCACCTGTAATTCAGGCGTCAGGGAAACAAGATCCTCTTGTCTCTTGTTTAGAGGCAAATGGGACACTACCACATTCTCTCAGTATCCTTTCCTTCAATCTTCATCTTCACCTTATCTTTCTACTGGATTACCACCTTCTCCTTTCCTAGGGATTTCTCCCATTGGCATATAAACATAGTCAAGTCTCCTTTATTAGAAAAAGATTAAAGACAAATAGAAGAATCTTTACCAATGCCATATTTTCTTCAGTTATTGGTCTCTCCTTTCCTTTAGAGACAGTTTCCCTTCTCCACCCCCAGATTTACATATTTCTTGGAAGAAATGTCTATAATCACTTTCTACACTTCCACAACTTTCAATGTCTTCTTTTTAACTTACTGTCTTCTGTCCCCCTCTCCAATCTACTGAAACTGCTATTTCCAAGGTCAATCGTGTCACTATATTAAGAAGAAAACTCTTTTTTAAAGTGGCTATAACTACCTATATGCCCACCAGCAATGGATGATTCATTCAGTCTCTTCATCCTCACCAGAATTTGGTGGTGGTACTATTTTTATTTCTGTTTTAGGCATCCTGATAAGTGTGTGGGAAGATTTCATTGTAGTTTTCCTTGCATTTCCATAATAGCTCATGTTGTAGAACACCTTTTTATGGGTTATTTGCCCTCCGTGTATCCTCTTTTTTGCGTTTTTTTTAAATCTTATTTTTCCATAAGTTATTGGGGTACAGGTGGTATTTGGTTACATGAGTAAGTTCTTTACTGGTGATTTGTGAGATTTTGGTGCACCCATCATCTGAGCGGTATACACTGCACTTTATTTTATCCCTTCCCCCGCACCAACTCTTTCCCACAAATCCCCAAAGTCCATTGCATCATTCTTACGCCTTTGTGTCCTCATAGCTTAGCTCCCACAATGTGATACCACCTTACTCCTGCAAGAATAGCCATAACCAAAACATAATCCTCTTTATTAAACTGTCTTTTCATGTGTTTGCTGATTTTCTATTTGCATTGTTTTTTCACTGGAGATTTGAGAGCTCTGGATATATTCTAGATGCTAAAAGTTTGTCACACATACAATTTGCAAATTTTCCTCTCAGTCATTTATAAAGAAGATGTTTTAAATTTTGATAAAATGCAATTTAGTATTTTTTCATTTTATGATTGTCCAAGTCTGTAATTTTTTTTTTTTTTTTTTTTTTTT
>NW_012101920.1:4493108-4520595 GCF_000951045.1 Mandrillus leucophaeus
ATTTTTTTGTATTTTTTAGTAGAGATGGGGTCTCACCATGTTAGCCAGGATGGTCTCGATCTCCTGACCTCATGACCCGCCTGCTTCAGCCTCCCAAAGTGCTGGGATTACAGGCATGAGCCACCATGCCCGGCTATCTTTACCTTTTTTTTTTTTTACATTTCTCTCTTTTCTTTTTCCTTCTTTTCTATGAGTTACTGGTACATTTAATTTTTAGAATTCGTATTTGATTTACTTATAATGTTTTTCAGTGTATTTCTTTACATATAGTTTTTTCAGGGTTGCTCTGGGTATCACATTCTATATAGATAGCTTATCACAATCAAATGGTCTTACTTTACCAGTTCAGGTGGAGCACACAAACCTTACCTCCCCCTCTTGCCCCTTTACCTTTCCTATTTATAATATAATTATCGTAATCATTTTCTCTATACACATTTAGAAGCACATCAGACAATGCTAGAATTTGTGTATTCATTATTACATATAATTTAGAAAATTCTAGAAGAGAAGTAAGGTCTCTTCTATAACCGTTGTTTTGTTTATCATGTTCTTTCTTTCTTCATATTCCAAGTTTCTTTTATTATTTCCTCTCTGATAACTTCCTTTAGCTATTCTTCTACAGAAGAGCTGCTGGTGGCAAGTTTTCTTAGTTTTTCTTCAAGTGAGAATGTTGTGATTTCCCCTCAATTCCTGAAAGAGACTTTCTCTGGATAAAGGATTCTCCGTTGTCAGATATTTTCTTTCAACACTTGAAAAATATTGTGTCACTTCCCCTGGCCTTCATGATTTCTCATGAGAAATCTACAGTCATTCGAATTGTTTTCACCTACACATGAAGTACATTTTTCTTTTACTGCTTTTAAGATTTCTTCTTTGTCTTTGGTTTTCAGAAATTCGACTATGATATGTCTTGGTATGGATTTCTTTGGGTTTTTTTTTTTTCTTTCTTTCTTTTTTTTTTCTTTTTTCTTTTTGAGACGGACTCTCGCTCTGTCGCCCAGGCTGGAGTGCAGTGGCGGGATCTCGGCTCACTGCAAGCTCCGCCTCCTGGGTTCACGCCATTCTCCTGCCTCAGCCTCCCGAGTAGCTGGGACTACAGGCGCCCACCACCAAGTCAGACGGATTTCTTTGGTTTTAATCTTATCTGGAGTTCACTTAGCTGTTTGAAACTTTAGATTTGTATCTTTCACCAAATTTGGAAATTTTTTAGACATTATTTCTTCAAGTACTTTTGCAGCTCCACCATTTTCCTCTCCTGGGACTGGAATGACCTAAATGTGAAATGTTTGGTTTTGATTCCTCAGATGCCCAAAGCTGCTGCCGCTTCCATCTATGTATTGTCAGTTGTTCAGATTGAGTAATGGCTATTGTTCTTTTTTTAAGTTTACAAATTCTTTCATGTTTTCCTCCCCTGATGTTGAGTATATTTTCTGAGTTTTGAAACATGTTTGGTTATTATGTTTTTAATTAAAAAATTTTCACTTGGTTTTTCCTTGTATATCTAGCTCGTTATTTAGATATTTTATATCTTTGCAGAAACTTCCTATTTAAAAAAATGTTGCTAGTATGTTAGTGGTTACTCGTTGAAGCATTCTTATGATGACTACTTTAATATCTTTGTGAGATAATTCTGACATCTTTTTCATCTTGGTTTTGTCATTTATTGACCTTTTTATTCACATTTTGATCATCCTGTTTCTGGGAATGATAGGTGTTTTCAGTTGAAACCTGTACATTTGGGGAATGTTGCGAAACTATCAATCTAAATTAACTGTCTCATTTTAGCCTGCTTCCTCTGCCACTTCTTTGGCAGGCAAAACAGGGAAGCTACCTCATTCCTGCCAGGTAGAGGTAAGAGTCCAGTTTCCCCACTCAGCCTTCACTGATAACTAAGCTGGACCAGGATGGGGTTCTGGCTCCCCACTAGCCCTCCACAGATACATCGTTGGCTTGATAGAGAAGGAGTACTAAGTGAATGATCCCCAGTGGCCTCCAGTGGTATCCCCGAATGTAGGTGATTTCCTTGCTGTCATCAGTAGTGAACATTTCGACAGTCTAGTATGCCTCTGACACTGTCCAGCCAAGTGAATATGGGGTGCCTCATTATTTTCAGGTAGAGAGGGAAGTCCAGGCTCCCCACATAGTCTCCACTGACACTGCAGGAAGAAAAGGGATGAAAATTCTGGCCTCCCACTTGGTCTTCTTTGACGTCACCACGGTGGGATATTAGGGTACTTTATTACAGCCTGTTGAGTGGGAAAGTCTGGGCTCCCCGCCTGGCCTTTACTGGTGAGTGGGAGTGAAGACAGAGTTTTTTCCATGGTATTTGGCTGGAGTAGAGAAATTATTATCTAGAAGTTTTCTGTCTTGTTTGGCTGATCTTACCACCATCCTTTGGCCAGAGACAGCAGGCTTTGGTTGGGGCTTTTCTTATCTGTGTCTTTGCTATTTGGGGATTTGCAGTTTCTTCAGCAAACAAGTCTGTTGCCTATGAGTCAAAAAGAAAACTGAGAGAATTCACCGCCTTGTGTTCTCTTGGGTCCGAAGATCACTAGTTTGTTGACTTCTCTCTACCATTCATAGTTTTACTACTTTGTTTTATTTATAATGTCCAGCATTTTTAGTTTTACTTAATGCAGGAAAATGGACTTTGCCTTCCCAAAAGTGGATTTCTTTACAAATAGATAACATTTTACTCTGGCTTTTCATCAGAGTGCATTTTATTTCTTTTTCTTGACTAATATTCCTGACTAGAATATCCAGTTCATCTTCAAATAGAAGTGATGAAGGCAGATATCTTTGTCTTCTTCCTGGTCATAGAGAAAAATCATCCACTCTTTTGATATTAAGAATGTTAGCTGTGGGTTTTGTGAACTCTTTATCCACTTGTGAAGGGTTCTTTTTTTTCTCATTTGATGAGTGTTTTTATTATACAAAGACGTTGTATTTTGTCAAATGCCTTTTGTGCAGCTATGGAAATGGTCATGTTGACATCTGTTCTTTATTCTATTAATATGATATATTATAATCATGGTTATGCTTTGTTACAACAAGAAGACAAAGATTAAAATCAACCAAGAAAAGGTACAAAGGACTAAGTGCAAGAGAAACCAGACACAAACTTCCAGCCATGCTCTTCCAGTGGAATCACACAGACAGTGCCTAATTCTCCTAGCAGTGATGTGTGCAGTGCTGCCAACCAGGGAAGCTCATCTGAACTTTAGTGTCAGAGTTTTATTGGAGATCAGCCACATAGGAATGGAGGACCCATGTGACTGATCTTAGCTACTCATCCTCCAACTCTTCCCTACACCCTGCCACAGGTCAAGGAATACAACATTATTCAAAGGCACTGACACACAAAAATAGGGGTTCACCATAAATCATACTGTTAGCACAAACCATCTGGTATGGCCCAAAGTCTCAGATACACAAATATACTCTTAACAGGCAAGATATTCTCAGGGCTCAGGGACAACCTCCTAGAAGCCAGTTCAGAGTCAATCCTTTATTTAGAACGTGCAAGGTTTGAAAACACCTGCCTGCTACGTTAACCCTTCATAGTATAGGTATCACTCCCTTCTTGGAAATACTATCTTTGCTTAGCTGCTGGGATATCCCATATTCTTTTCTTTTCCTTTTTTTAATCATTTCTGAATACTGCCTATCACCCTTTAAATCACATCGCTTAAATTTTGATATTTATCTGGGTTTTGTGCCAGGTCCTCGTCTGTTCTCATTTTATAAAATCCCAGGACTTAACAGGATAATTTTCTTCCATTTATTCAAGGGTCGTCTTTATGCTAATGGTATCCAGTCCCTTATATCTCTGACCAATGTATTAAACCTCCTATTAGCATATCCACCAGCATGTTTAACATTCACCTTCCCAGGTACCTAAAACTCACCATGTTCTAAAGTGAACTCATTAGCATTCCTCTAAAATCTTGCTCCTTTATTTCTGCCCTTTATGTCAGTGAATAATACCTATAATTACTGAGCTATTTAAACCAGAAATCTTGATGTCACCCTTGAAGTGAACTTTCTCCTTCACCCACATAACTAATGTCTTGTATAATGCAGTTGATGGGTTTCTTTCCATGTCTTTAATTCCCACTCCCACATCCTGATTACAGACACCACAATCCTTTGGAAGGAAGATTGCCTTACGGGAGTGTAGGTAAGAATGACTAGAGTAACATGAAACCAAACCACCAAAATGCAGTCAGAGCAGTCTTTCCAAAGAGCAAGCCTAAAAATGTTGCCTCTTACTCTTAACCCCCACCTTAGTTTAACAGTCTTCCAGTGGCTCCAGTTTCCTCGAGATGAATTCCAAAGTTCAGACTCAACATGGCACTATGTGTCACTGTTGGACCCTTCTTATCTCTTCAACTTGATTTCTTCTCAGTTTCTGCAGACATTCTGCATACTTTAAGCAATGGAAGAGCCTCCTTCAGTTGCTTTATTCGGCCTTTTCACGTGTCAGTCATCCTTCTAAAAAAACTGTTCCCTGTCCAGCATCCATTCTGGTGATTAACTCCTATGTTTTTTTTCAAGTCTTGATCATTATCCCCTATAGGAATAGTTTCCTGACATGCCTTCAAACCTGGGTTTGGAGCCTACCCGAGGCATTGAACTGGTACCTGCTACCTGTCTTATCAAAGCACAGATAGATCATATGTTATTTTTTCATGATTTATCTTTGTCCTTCATTTGACTAGCAGTTCTAAGGTCTTCTCCACTATTACACCCTATGGCCAGAAATACTCCTGAAAAATATCAGTACCACATAAATATTTGCCGAGGAACTGCTTTCTTTTATTTTTACATTAAGAAAGTTGTATATGATCTCTGGAGTAAATAAATAGACTTTCAGACAAGGGCTGGGGTTGGCGCAAATCAGAGAATTATGGACCATAAATAAATAGAATTTTTGAAGACCTCTTCCCCACCACAATATGAGTATCTTGAGAGAGTCCTTGTGACAGTGACTGTGATGTCCCAGTATAACCTTGTATGCCCTGCCTCCTGGCCAAAGTTTCACTCCTGTGTCCTATACGTGGAAGACACTCTATAAATGCTGCTTTAATTGAATTTAATTGTTTGAATTTTATATCTACTCAGTTATATGCTTTGATATACCCTGTGCAAATGTAGCTTGAATCACTGACAATAAAGGTGACTTTAGCCACTGGACTCAGACTTCAATATTCATGGAGGGAATGCCAGACTGAGGAGCATAATTCAGACAGCACGTGTTTTAGGTCAGAACAGGGTACAGTGTATTTGACTTTTTAGTTGCTGCTGGAGACCCTCTCCTCTGAAAGAAAACTGGGATCCTTAATAGAGCCAGGATTAGGGTAAGTCAAGTGAGGTGTTCACTCTGCAGCACAAAGTTGCAGAGGCACCAAATACTCGGTAATCCAGATAAGTAATACTTAATGAAATCATTTTTAAAAATCAAAATTAATACAAAAATTTATGATGAACAAAGTACATATTTAAAATAAAGACAACTTCACGACCTGCATTACTGTCTAGTTGCAGCCTGCAATTGGTTCCTGGGCCTGCATTCGCCATCACATTCCCGACTTGGTGGGCTCTTGGGAATTGACAATGACGTGGGAACAGATCAGGCAACACAGAGCTTTGTATGTCGTCGTGTTTTTTTGTTATTGTTGTACAGCTTTCATTAACTTTTTCACTTGCTTTGAAATATGGGAGGATATGTGATAAGTGTATGAAAAAGTACACATTTTTCCTTTGTCTCAGGCTCCCACAGGGTTATGGAGTCACTGTCCTTGGAAATATACATTAGACATTATATAATAAGAAGCAAAAGACAAAAGACAGCCAGTCTGTCTGAACTTCATGGACGAGAGTTCTATCCAAGGACAGGATCAAGTCTGAGAATAACGCATGGGTACACACCTGCTTCCTCAGCTTCAGCCACTGAAAAACCTGTAAAGCCAAGCAAAGTTGATTGCCTAGAGCAGCCAATTTTTCTAAAAGCAAAGGAATTGGCAGTCAGATTTTTCTTTTGCATGCTGCTCTCCCCACATCACTACTCAGCAGATGTCATTGAAGTAGAGGAGGTTGGGAAGGTTTTAAAAGTTTCATTGTTCACATTTTTAGATGTTAGTTATTAAGGTATAAATAATAACACCTGTGTGTCTACCAGACTTTTAAAATAAATTATTGTCCTTACCGTTGAAGTCTCTGTGTTCACAAATTACTTCTTGCTCTCTTGGCACACGGAGAGATATTCACTGGATTTGTATTCATTATTAGATTTTCCCTAATGAGAAGTAAGCTTCCTCAGCAATACATGAAATAGTTTTGCATATTTTAATATGTATACATGGCATAATCTGTACATACTCTTCTGCAACTTGCATTTTTTTCATTTGACATTTTGAAAAATGTACCATTAATACATGAAGCTCTGGGTCATTTATTTTTAATTTCTGTATACTATTCCAATGTGTGACTACCCCCAACTTAATTTATGCATTCTCCCATTGATCGGCTTTTAATTTTTTGATATCTTTTCTATTATACAAATGCTGCGACAGACATTTTTGAATATTTTTCTTATTCGGGATAAACAACTCAGAAGACAATTGCTGAGTTCTGGATATTCATGTCAGCTTTACTAAATATTACTTAACTGACTTCCAAAGTATTTATACCAATTTACACCCCTACCAGCAGCGTATACGAATTTCCCTGTGTAACATCCTTGCCTATGGATGGTGTTTAGACTGTTAAAGGTTTTTTGCTCATGAGTAGGATATAAAATGGGTTTTCATTTCAATTTTAATGTGCATGTCTCCAATTACCATAAAATTAAGCCAGCTTTTTCAATAATTTCAACTTTAATTTTAGATTTAGGGAGTATATGTGATTTGTTACATCCGTATATTGAGTGATGCTGAGGTTTGGAATATGATTAATCCTGTCATCCATGTGGTGATCATAGTACCCAATAGTTAGTTTTCAACTCTTACCCTCCTCTTTCTCACCCCTCTAGTATTCCCCAGTGTCTGTTGATCCCATCTTTGTGTCCAGGAGTAGTTGATGTTTTGCTCCCACTTACAAGTGAGAACATGAGGTATTTGGTTTTCTGTTCCTATGTTAATTTGCTTAGGATACTGGCCTCCAGCTGAATTCATATTACTGCAAAGGACATAATTTCATTCTTTTTTATGACTGCATAGTATCTTGTGGTGTATATGTACCACATTCTCCTTATTCAGTCCACTCTTGATGGTCACCTAGGCTGATTCCATTTCTTTACTATTGTGAATAGTGCTGCAACAAACATATAAGGGTATGTGTCTTTTTGGTAAAACAATTATTTTTCTTTTAGATATATACCCAGTAATGGAATTGCTGGATCAAATGGAAATTCTTTTTGAAGATTTCTTTGAGAAGTCTCCACACTGCTTTTCACAGTGGCCGAACTAACTTACACTCTCAACAACAGTGTATGTGTTCCCTTTTCTCTGTAGTCTTGCCAGCATCTGTTGTTTTTTGACTTTTTATTAACAGCCGTTCTAACTGGTATCTCATTGTGATTTTGGTTTGCATTTCTCTGATGATTAGTGATGCTGAACATTTGTTATATGTTTTGTTGTCCACTTTTATGTCTTATTTTGAGAAGCGTCTGTTCTTGTCTGTTATGCATTTTGTAATGGGGCTATATGTTCTTTGCTTGTTCAATTGTATAAATGTTTTATAGCTTCTGGCTATTAGACCTTTGTCAAACGCATAGATTGTGAATACTGTCTCTCATTCTGTAGGTTGTCTACACTGTTAATAATTTCGTTTGCTGTGCAGAAGCTCTTCAGTTTAATTAGGTACCACTTGTCAATTTTTGCTCTTGTTGCAATTTCTTTTGAGGACTTAGTCATAAATTCTTTCTCACAGCCAATATCCAGAATGGTGCTTCCTAGGTTTTCTAGAGAAAAAGTCAAACTATCTCTCTTAGCTGATGATGTGTTTTTATATCTAGACTATCCTAAAGATTCTGCCAATAGACTCTTGGGACTGATCAATGACTTCAGTAAAGTGTCAGAATATGAAATCAATGTACAAATATCACTAGCATTTCTATACACCAATAGCTTTCAAGCTGGAATCCAAATCAATAATTTAGTCCCATTTACAATAGCAACAAAAAAACCCTAAAATACCTAGGAATATATCTAACCAAGGAGATGAAAGATATCTACAAGGAGAACTACAAAACACTGCTGAAAGAAATCACAGATGATGCAAACAAATGAAGAAACATTCCATGCTCATGGGTTGGAAGAATCAATATCATTAAAATGGCCATACTGTCCGAAGCAGTCTACAAACCCAGTACTATTCCTATTAAACTACCAACATCATTTTTTACAGAACTAGAAAAAAAACTATTCTAAAATTCTTATGGAACCAAAAAAGAAGCCCAAATAGCCAAAGCAATCCTAAGGAAAAAGAGCAAAGCTGGAGGCATCACATTATCTGACTTCAAACTATATTATAAGGCTACAGTAACCAAAACAGCATCATACTGGTACAAAAACACATAGACCAATGGAACAGAATAGAGAACCTGGAAATAAAGCCACACACCTACAACCATTGGATCTACGACAAAGTCAAAGAGATTAGCAATGGGGAAAGGACTTCCTGTTCAATACATAGTGCTGGAATAGCTAGCTAGCTACACACAGAAGAATGAAACTGGACCCCTACCTTTTTCCATATATAAAAATTAACTCAAGATGGATTAAAGATTTAAACATGAGATCTCCAAGATTCCTTAAGCCATCTTTTATGTTTATTGTTTATTTGCATTTTTATCTGTAAATTTCTTGTACTTATGTTTTATCTATTTTTCTTTTGAATAGTTTTTATTTTTCTTATTGAGTTTCATCAGTTTTATTTTTTAACTCTGGATACTCATTCTCTAATCTTTCAATATTACATGTAAATATATTCTTCCAACCTACAGCCTGTCTTTAAACTTTTAAGATATATTTTGATGAACAGAATGTCTTAATTTTAGTGTAGTCAAGTTAATATATGATATATAAGATATGGTTTGTGTTTTATTGCATTTTACATTAAAAATTCTTCTCTGCCTCCAAATCACAAATATAGTTCCATATATTTCTTTGTAAGATGAAGTTCAATTCCTCTATGTCTTTTTATTCAACTTTATTTTATTTTTTAAAAGATAACTAATGTTCTAAATACCATTTAGTGCAATTACAGTTCGGTATCAGACATTGATCTTGAAAATATGTCTGGATATTTTCCTGGGCTCCCTTTCTATTCAATTAATCTTTTATCTCTTTCCAGGCCAGTACTGCACTCATAATTCTTGTAGCTGGATTCAGGAAAAAAATCACTTTGTCTTATTGTTCCAAATGCTCTTGGCTACTTTGATAATTTGGTGTCTTAGTCTGTTTCTTGTTGACATAACACAGTACCTGAGGTTGGATAATTTATAAAGAAATGAGGCTAATTTGGTTTATGATTCTGGTGGCCGGAACATACCTGTCTGAGTTGTTGCATCTGGTAAGGGACTCATGCTGCTTCCAATCTTGGTGGAAAAAGGAATGGGAGCAGGTGTGTGCAAAGAGATTACATGGCCAGAGAGGAAACAAAAGAGAAACCAAGGAAGCCAGACTCTTTTAACAATCCACTCTCCTGGAAACTAAGTCATTCCTGAGAGAGCAAGAACTCACTCACTCCCAGGGAAGGCATTAATCCATTTATGAAGGATCCACCCCCATGACCCAAACCCCTCCCACTAGGTTTCACCTCCCAACTCTGCCACATTGGGGATCGGATTTCAACATGAGTTTTGGTAGGGACAAATCACATCCAAACCATAGCATTTGGTTTTCCATATGACCCCTATAATTCCTATAGTTCGTTTGTCAAATTACAAGAACAATGCTATAGAGACTTTTACTAAAATTGCATTAAAATTTGTTTAACTTGGAGACATCTAACATCTTTATGCTAATCATTTTTCTCTATCCATATATATGGTATATCTCACCATTTATTTAGGTCTTCTACCTGATTTGTTCATAAAAATTTGAAACTTTACATACATTAGACATAAATTGTTTTCTTATATTTTTTCTTACATATTCATAATTTTGCTTGCTATTATGAATGTTATCTTTTAAAATTTTATTTTTGGCCATTGCTAGTGCATAGAATTTTTTTTTTTACAGAGATCTCATATGCAGTAACCTTGTCAAACTCATGTATCTTTACTTATTATAAACACATCTATGTTTCCTGCCCTTTCCCTTGTAATTCTCTATTTTCTATTTATAGCAGAATGGTGGAAAAGATTAGTTTTGGAAAAAGAATGGCGTGATAAGAACAGAGGATGGGGCCAAGACTCTTTATTTTGACATGTGAATGCAGTGTGGCCTGGAGAAAATTATACATTTTTTCTGGATTATAATTTTAAAATTTTTTAGTTATCTCATCTGTATGTCGAATATATTAAATAGCATCCATCATTTGTTGTGTGAGCAGGAAATAAGCTAACAAATACAAAATACCTAACACTTAATAACTCCTTCATAAATGTTAACTGCTATTATTATTATTATTATGTTATTAATTCTTATTTCCAGCAGATATCCCAGTCAATTTACAAGTGCAAACATTTGTAACATATCTTGAAATTGGGGACATTAAGTGCCAGGTTCATCTATGTCAGAGTTTCTCAATTTTGGTATCATTAACGTTCTGGGCTACATAATTCTTTATGGTTGAGAGAGAGGTATCCTGTGCATTGTAGGTTTAGCAGCACACCTGGCCTTTACCCACTAAATGCCAGCAGCACTTCATCCTCCTCCTCTACCATGGTGATGTCAACCAAAATCTCCAGACCTTGCCATATGTCTCTTTGGGAACAAAATCCACTGGTCTACGTAAAGATCCTGTCTCTTTGTTGCTGTCTCTCTCCCCACCAGCCCCATATATACCCCAAACTACACACAGTACATCTCTCTGTAATATCTTCGAATCTCCTCCATCCAGTCTTGCCTCCCTATGTCCTTCTCTCATCTCGAAGGGCAGTAGTGCAGTAGTACCTTTTGGCAGGAAGCCAGGAACTGCAAAGCTCTGGCCACTAGGAGAATGTCTGACCCTTATGCTTAAATCCACATGAGCACTGCAAGCCCCATGAGAGTAAATGGGAGGAGTGGCTGCCTTCTTTCAGAGCTAGCTGGTAGGTGGTCTGCTTGCCTTTGTTCCAGCCCTATGCAGTTCTCTCCTGTGTTTCAATCCACAGCCTGCTGGGCTTTGTAAATGTAGCCGTCTTTGGTAGAAGACCTCATCTTTCAAATTATGGAGCCTGGGCTCTTTTAAAAATAAAAAAATAATAAAAAAAAAACCCTTCAACATAGCAAATCAGATTGTACTTTCAGATGAATAATGAGGAGTCCAAGGAAAGGGTTTCAGAATCCTGAAAGGAGCAATTAAAAATAATGAGTATTGAGAAGAAAGCATTATTCTCAAAGAGGAAACATAAGGACCAGTCAGAACGCTTCAGCCTGTGCTTGGGGTATGTTTAGCCTCTTTAAATAGCATAAAACACTAAAATGCTTCTCCTTGATGAAATGTATGTGCAGTAAAGAGAAGCAGGGATTCTTATTTTTTCCTGTAGGTTTTGTTACTGCTGTGTATGCTTAGCCACAAACTCCAATTGCTAAGTAATAATTGATGAGTGCTTACCTCTTAAATCGAATGACCCCTCCAGCCTCTTTTCCACCTGGCCTGGTGGTCCAGGTGCATCTGGTGCTCACCTGCCCCTGCTGCTGAGTCAACTACCCAGAGCCTCTCATCAACATTGCTGCCACCCTTGGGAAGGTCAGCAATGATTGGCAATGCTCAGGTAACAAAGGCACATTGCCTCTTCCCATGACACTTTTACTCTTTGCACTACATTTTCCAGTTTTTCAAACATTTTCCCTTGTTTGCATTCCTCTATCTTCTGTCTCTACCCTGACCTTTTTCATGGCAGATTCACAGACCACAAGGATCTCTTCTCAGGAGAAACTCTGTGGTTGTAGACACCTCTAACCCTGTTTATTTGGTTTTGCTCTGAAATAATTTCTTCTAAATAAATTATTTACATTTCTTTTTGCCACACCCCATCTTTTCGCAATATACATTCCAGCATGACTTTCTTCCCAACGTTATCCAAATATTGGGACATCAACATTTACTGAGAAAACCTTTAAAAGAAGAATAACACCCAATAAGTTAAACAGGCAAGGAAGATGTATTCAAGACTATTGCAAAGGGAAGAGAGACTGAACTCAACACCACTGAAGCAAAAGGTGGAATAGTTTTTAAGCATTGAGGTGAACCATGGGGAAAGCACTGTGGGGCCTCAGGGCCAAGGATGGTCAAAGTCATTAGACTATGTGTTTTTGCTAATTGGCACTTACCTAAGTTAGGATCCTGCCCTCCCACAGAGAAGAGGAGGAGATAGGGTCTTCATCTTTTGTAATGATAACATTTTCAAGGAATGACTTCCAAGTCCTTGAGAAAGGGATTTCTGGGTTGTAAAGATGGCAACAGGCTGAAATATGATTTACATCTCAAAGAGACAGAGAAAAAATATACAGTTGCAAGTTTTTTTGTTTGTTTTTTTGTTTGTTTGTTTAATATCAAATGCTTCAAGAAAAAGGCAGAGATACAGAGTGAGATGCTGTTAGACGAAGTAATATGACATCATCTTAAGGGCACTAAGAACCTGACTCTAGGATTCACAAAGTCCTAGGATTGAATTCTGTCTCTGCCGGGTATTTGATGTATAGATTTTAAGGCTCATTTTCCTCTATACAATGGGAACAATAGTAGACCTGTTTCCATGGTAGCCATAGAGTAGAATGAGATACTATAACTACAGTCATTCTAGTAATTTGCTAAACATTCTTCTGATGATTTAGTTAAGGAGTTAGAACTTAAAAGATAGCTGTTTGTTTTATTGTAAGAAAATATACCTGAGACCTCTGTTGAGAGGAGTCAGGAAGGGAGACTATTTTAGCATCCGTTTCACAAAAATGATACCTGAACTTTTGTGAAAAAGAAAATATAAGATCTAATCTTCAGATACTTAAAGATCTCCATTCCTTTTTTTTTTTTTGTCATGAAATACATAAATTGTCCACTAGAAAGCTGATAAACAAAGCAATAGCAGATTGTAAACTCTAAATGCATAATGAATTTCCATGTTTAGGAATTCATGCCCTCCAAATAATCATAGATATATATATAATCCTACAGCTAAGGATATATTAATTGCAGTATTATTTCTCTAAATGTATTGAAGCATAATATATACACAGTAAAGTATACAAATCGTATGTATACGGTTCAAATTATTTTCACAAAGTGAATAAATGTGTTCACCCAGCTCAAGATATAGAACAACTCTGCCTCCCAGAAGTCTTCCTCAAGTCCCAAGCCCGTCAGTCTTACCCCAAAAGTAACCAGTACTGTGACTCTATTCACCATAAATTGGTTTTGCCTGGTTTAAAATGTACATAAATGGAATAAAAATAATTAGTAGGAAATTGTAATCTACTACTTTCACTTATCATAAACTTTATAAAACTTATCCACACTGTTACACGGAAAGTAATTTGTTCTTTCTCATTTCTGCATAGTATTCCATTGTACAAACATAACATAGTTGACTTTTTTTTCCTACTGCATGCATATAGCCAGGAGTGGATTTACTGTGTTACTATATATGCACATGTTCAGTTTTAATAGGTAATACCGAAGAGGTTTTACTAATTGACACCCCCGTGCTTTTTCAAACATTTTGTGTATTCGGTCTTTTGAATTTTAGACATCCTATTGGCTGTTAATTTTCATTTTCCTAATGACAATACTATTGAGTGTCTGTGTAGGCACTATGTTTCAGGACTCATTCCATTGTGAAGTACCTGATCAAATATTTTGCTGGGTGTCTCTTCCTTTTCCTATTGAAGTGTTGTTGAATTTTATATATTTGAATCACAAAGTATTTTTCAGAGCTAACTAATAACAATTTCTTCTCCCACTTTGAGTCTTGAAATTTTCTCCCTAAATAATGTGTTTGATGAATAGTCTTTTCTTTTATATTCAATGCATTTCATGTCTGGTTGAAAATATTTTTGCCTACCTTGAAATCATGAAGGTACTCTTCTACATTTTACTTGTAGTATTATTTATAATAGAAAATTATGAAAACATGCTAAATACCTAGCCACAAAGAACTGACTTAAAAATCATACATACCCAAGGCATGTAGTAATATGAACCCATTTTAAAACCTATAGAATAATATGTGATGAAATGAGAAGTGTTTATCACATATTGTAGGTTGAGAAAAGCAGGTTATGAAAGATGTGAAATGTAATATAATTTTTGAGGAATGCATACAGAATAAAGACTGTACAAATATGTTTTTTTTTAATTTAAAGAACTTTTTTTATTATACTTTATGTTCTAAGGTACATGTGTACAATGTGCAGGTTTGTTACATATGTATACATGTGCCATGTTGGTGTGCTGCACCCATTAACAAATACATTTTTAAAGTAACTATCTGTAGGTGGTGATAATATAAATTATCATTCTTTTATTTTTGCTAATTTATATTGGCAATATTTATATAAAGACATGTTCCTGTGCTATTATACAAGATAGAATCTGTTAAAACTAAGGGACAGTGACATCAAATTTGCAAATAAATATTTTATTCCATTTTATAGCTTGTTAATGGTAAAATGTGAGGTAAATATTAGGTTATTATTTAACCAATACACCATCCTATGTCTGAAGGTGTTCATAATCACAGATGCAGAATACAGGGTGTTGAGACCAATTTGATATTTTATTAGTCAAATCAAAAATTTAACAATGTTTATAGGTTCTCATCAGTGATAATTATCTGCTGCCTGCTGATGCCTGCAGTTTTATTAATTGGCTACAGTCAAACATGCAACTGCATATTTAATTAGCATAGCCATTTATTCTCATAGTGAGTCAGTGAGATTGTAGATAATACAGACATTTTCTACCAACAAACATAGTCACTCTGACTTTATAGCTTGTAAGTTGGAATGAGGAGACCCAATGGCTATGATTCTTTTGAGAATTTCTCTCCTTTGGAAAACCTTTTTTGAGAAAGTGGAAGGGAATGATGTAATTAATGGGATAATTCTCACCCTGGGGACACTTGGGTTTTACTTCATGCTATTCACAAATTATAGAAAGTCAAAAAGGTCTCTGTAAATTTGTTGACCAAGAATCATATTACGTCCAAAATATCTCCCTCAATTTTAACTTTACTTGATTATCAAGGGATTGCTTCATTCACTTTAGGTTTGACCTTTGTTTTTAATTCATCTTGTCTTTAATTTCTTTGACATATCAACTCAAAAAGAACGAAAACATTCAATCCTGAACCTTCCTCAAATGGGGTGATTTAGGGAATGCTAACAGCAATTAGCAGTCCCAATTAATATTTATGCATTCCACATGAATACAAGAAATATTACCCATGCCAGATACTTTTATCTATGCAGAGGGTTAGTGTAGTGAAGAAGAAGGAGACAGATTAAATCCCTGCCCTCAAGAAACATGCATTCATTTAGGGCTGCAGACAGAAAATAAGCAAACAAAGTAATAGGTCGCAGGAACTTAACTCTCTTTTATGTAAATTCACCTGTGGTCAGATTTTCATTTCACTTAAAGCCTAAGTTTTAGAGAACCTATGGACAATGTCAAGTGAGGACTTACTGGACAAGGTAACCAGGTCACAGCTTTGATTAATGTAGCAAGAGCCATGAGGCCACATTTTTTCTTTAAGCCAGAACTTGCCTCTATCTCAGAAAGAAGACAATCATGTTCTAATTATGAAAGTGGTTAGAATTAAAATGGAGTCATTTAAGCCAAACTGTAGTCCCAGCTACTCAGGACGCTGTGGTGGGGGATTGCTTGAGCTCAGGAGTTTGAGGCCAGCCTGGGCAACATAGCAAGATCCTATTTCCAAAAAAAAAAAAAAAAGAGAAGGCATTAGTATTTTTAAAAACTCTGACAGAGTCTGAGAAGGCTGTGAAGAGAAGGATCTTATACTTGTATGCCTCACAAAACGATTACAGAAAACTCTAATGAAACCACAGTCTTGCACAAAGGTTGTTGCAACCTTATACAAAAAATAACTGGCAAGCACATCTCTCCAACAACTGCCTGTTCAATCTCAGACTGGTGTCATCATTGTTATTGATTCTTGTAGCCAAGGATAATCATTTTGAAACCATTATGCAATCCTCTTCATTTTTTTTCTTTAAAAAAGTTTGTCTTTCTTTGCCTCCCTAAATAAACACATTATTTACAATGACATGGGTACTCCCATTGCAAGGTTGTCTTCCCAGATAGACATCATTTTCTTTTAGAGAGTCTCACTCTATATTTATGTATTTATTTTGAAACTGGACTTTGCTGTGTCACCCAGGCTGGCGTGCAGTGATGCAATCATAGCTCACCGCAACCTGGATCTCCTGGGCTCAAGCAGTACTCCTCCCTCAGCTTCCTAAGAAGCCGGGACTATAGGTGCTCACCACCACACCCTGCCTGTATCTGTTATTTAGGTTGACATAAGAAACAAGAAGAACCAAAGAATCTTGTCACAACTTTTCTTATGTTACTTTCCTGAACTGGACAAATATTCATGGTGAAAATGATGACCTAGAAGGAAACAGAAAGACAGGGAAAACTACAGTTCCTTTTCCTTCCTGACCCTTCTTACTCATCAGTAAACTGAAACTAAGGGGTGTTGGTAGAGCATGTGCTTGAAATAAAGACAGTCGAGCCAGGTAGTTTCCTACAGTGATATCCACTGTCCTGGTAAGAACAAACTACACCTGCATGCATTAACTACAAAATACAAATTGTGTAATAATTCTGGTGATACTGCATAGAAGATAAATGCTCAAATATTTGCATCTAAAACTGTCATTGCATAATATAAAAAAGAATAGTTAAATTCATATTCATAATTTTTATTTGATTATTTTATTTGCCTTTCAAATAACATTAAATAGCAAATGAAAAAACACTCTATGACAAGTCAAAGGAGAGATTATGGAATATAGGAAAAAGCTTCATAGTTAAGTACCTTTAGCTACACTTACTTTTGGCTTTGTGAATAAAAGACTCCACATTTTCATTTTGCCCTAGAATCTGCAAATTATGTATCTGGTTCTGCCTGTGGAAAACAAGATCCAACTCAGAGAGTTCAATAAACTTTAGTTAAGAAACTAAATAAATTTGGGCAGAAGGCAGGGAACTGGCAGGGATTTAAAGCACTGAGACTTGCAACAGTGAAGAGTCATCACCACCCTAGACCTGAAGAAGCAGGGATAACATATTTTCATCTCAGACTATGAGAGTGAGTAGTTGGGAAAAACACATCCTGACCTCTGTCTCCCCTGCCCTTGGATCTCTTTCCTGTGTTTTCCTTTGGCAAACCCAACTGGAAGCCAGCCATCTAGGGAGCCTGGGGCGTGTGGTCCATGGGGTCAGGGCAATAAAACATGTCAGTGAAGGGCAAAGAAAGTATCTCAGGTGAGGGCAAGTTGAGTATAACTGTGGCATAATGAAAAATAAATATTTGATCTCTGACCCCAGTTTTTGGCACAAAGCTCCTAAAATCCATCAAGTCTCCGGAGTAATAATAGTATCTTTTGAATGTTCCTAGCAAGGATCCCTAAATAGCTTTAGAATGGGCGCTGCTTGCCAGAAAGACCAAGTCATGACTAAAGGGTTGAAACTTTCAGCCCCACCCTGCCCACTTTGGGGGAACAGGGAGGGTCTGGAGATTGAGATCAGTCACCAATGGCCAATGATGTAATCAATCATCCTGCCTAATGAAACCCTCATCAAAACCCTTAAAAGGGTTTTGAAGTACTTCTAAGTTGGTAAACACCTCAAAGTGCTAGGAGGCATGGGAGAAGCTCTGTCTCTCCCCCCACCAAATCTTGCCCTATATATCTCTTCCCTTTGTGTGTTTCTGAATTGCATTCTCTATAATAAACCAGTAGGTATAAATACAGTGTTTTCCTGAGTTCTGTGAGTCATTCTTGTAAACTATCAAACTGGAGGAGGGAAGGGAGACAGATAGGGAAACACAAGAACTTGTAGTTGGCCAGGCAGAAATGTGAGGAGCCTAGGTACCCTGTTTGCAGCCAGCATCTAAATTGAGGGCAATTTGTGGGACTTGGGCAATCTGTACAGTCAGTGCTAACTCCAGATAGTTAGCATCAGAATTGAATAGAATTGTTGGACACCAAGTTGACACTGGAGGTTTAGTTGGTGTTGGAAAAAAACACCCATCTGGTGTCAAATGTGGTGCCAGAAGTGGAGTCTCCTTTTTTTTGTTGATCATAACTATCTGGAAAAGTTTATAAGAATAAGTAAACTTGGTACACGTGTCCAAAGATGAATCTTCAAATTTTTAAATCCAGGTGTTGCCAAGTTATTTAAGCCTTACTCATTGTTAACTGAGCATAAGCTAGACAAATATGAAGGTAGGCAAAAAACCTTCATATAGTGACTGCCAGGGCATGACTGTAGTTTGAAAGGCTTGTGAAAATCAACCTTTTCTGTGTCCAATAGCATAAATGGAGCTCATTAAAGTAAGCCTCTTTCAAGTTATTGAATGTCTGCCAAGAAGACACCTTTGTTCTGAAAACTCTAAGAAACCTCCTTAAGGTTTTAGAAGAGAAATTATACAAACCCCTGCTATAAGTTCTGGATATTCTGTTTGTAATAAGTATAAGAAAAAAGGGGGAAGGGAGGTTGTACTTGGTAGTTGCTATGCAACAATGCATTTGGCCATTGCTATTTTAGAGTTAATAACCTTTAACACATGCACTTTCTTGGACATGCAACTAATTTATGGCAAGTAGTGCTCACATTGATTCTACCTCTTCATCTGAAATGCCAGTGCCATGCTAAATTTGTGGTCCATGACATACCAGAGGCCTGGCAATTCAGGTTAATATACTGCTGAATTCCTACAATGTGGACCTTACAGTGATTATTAATTGAAAAGCTGTGCTCAATGTCAAATTAATGTGCCATGGAGTTACGTTTTGGCTCAAATGCAAAGCCAGATAACTAATCTCTGTCTCCTGTATATTAGCAGAATGCTGAGCTCATTATTGCCCTTGTAAACTGGCAGTATTCTCTGTAATGCCAGCCTATTGAGCCTTGATTAGAAACAGAGGGTGTCCTTCTTCATTGGCAGTCTTTTTTTCCTCTTTCACCCAAGTTTAACCTTGAGAACGGTGTGTGTGTGTGTGTGTGTGTGTGTGTGTGTGTGTGTGTGTGTGTGTGTAGTTGGCTACCCCAAATTAGGTTCTGTACATTGTATACCGAGATCATGTATTATATAATTACTGTATAATTATACAATTATTATAATTACTGGTAGCACTTATGGAGCAAGCGCATTATGCCTAGTACTAGTTTACCCTCTTTATATTAATCTCTTATATAATCTTCAAATAGCTCACAATGTATGGAACATATAGCCCTATGATATTAGCTATGGAAAATAGCAGATAATCAGTAAATGCTCATAAAATGGTCAGTCTGATGTTAGCCACTTTGGGGGCTATTCCTTTCTCTTTTGTCCTGCAAGCCCTCCTTCTCCCTTATTCTGGAATGCTTTCCTGGATCTCCTCCCATTTACCACTATGATGGTGGACCTGTAACCCAGTTAGGCCAATAATAGTACCTCACTCTTACTACCAAAAGTTAGCCCATAACCCAAGCCAAGCCAACGAAAGCCCTTCCTAGAAGTGTTCTAAATTATTTGAAGGTGAGAAAAGGGCTTTTACCCCCTTCTCTGATTGGACTGTTGTTAGCATGTAGGATTGGGGACAAAAATGAGTAACCCAGGGTGCTTAGGGCATGAAATTTAAGGAGGCATTGACTCTCAGTGTCTTACAAGTGCAGAGTTGATACTTGAAAAGTATCAACTCCTTAAGTGTCTCCTTAAAAGTATCAACTCCTTAAGTATCAACTCCTTAAGTGTCTCCTTAAATTCTCTACCCAGTGTGTCTGCCTCTCTAGCCACAGCCTAGTTGTAGCCCTGCTAAGATGTGAACCTAGAAGTGCCAGTGGCCCTTCCTTCAGCCACATGGAGAACTAATTTCATTTGAAGAGAATGAAATCACTAAGCAAAGTAGGCCTGCCTCCAACATTTGCAGAGTCCAAGGCAAGAATACAAATGAGTCCACATCTCATATATCTAAATATTTAAACATTATCAATAAGGCTATATCAATAGCCCAGCTGACATTTGTGCCTGGGGACCAACAGGCACTCCCAGAATCACCACTCAGAGTCCAGAGGTTGAAGGGGCTGTACTCCTCTCCACTGACCTACCAGTCTTGGTACGTGCAAACATGAGGGCAGTAGAGATCACTGGGATAGACAGGCAGAGCTGGGCAGAGCCCAGGACAGTCAGAACTCAGGACTCCTGGGAGATGAGCACCCCTGACCCGAGAGGACTCACCCAGGCCCAGTCACTGAGAAACTGGGATAAGGCGTCAATGCAAGAGGGTTTTCTTTCCTTACGTCTCATTTTCCTGACTTAGAATTTCCAGGCCGTTCTAGCATAGCAGTTCAGAATACCCAAGGGGAAAGATGGGTATAAGTATCTGCAGAATCCAGTCTTAAAGAAAACCTACTTTGCATTTTATTATTCACATCAGAGCATCCCATCTTATTGTCCCAGGAGAGAGCTTACATTTTTTTCTCCTGTAATTTGTGTTTCACAAAAATCACCAAACTTACAAAAACAAGAGGTAGTTAAAAGATTGAAATACACACACTTACACACACACACACATATTTATTTATTTATTTATTTATTTATTTATTTATTTATTTATTTATTTATTTCAGAGTCAGCATAAAGCAGGGCCCCCAAGGCAGACATCCCTAAGTTACTAAGTGTAAGCAGACAGGACCCTAAGGTGCTGGGTCTTCAAAGTGCAAGATGTCTTCAGGTGGACATGACTTAAGATGTTGGGACTGGTTGCGCTTGGCAGGCATACTTTTCATCCTCCATCCCTAGGAGCTGAGCAAGCTGAGTCAGCTATGTGGCCCAGAACTCAGGCAGTCGAAGTGTTCCACCTTCAATTTGAGAGTAGGGGATGAGGCTTGAAGGACAAACAGGAGCTGTCCAGGCAAAATGCAGTGGGGTGGGAAGCGGGAAGTCCTTGCTAGCAAAAAAGACTATCAGGAGAAAAGAATGTAAGGCAAGAAAGAGTTCAGCAAATTCAAGGAATTGAAAAGTGTCCCATAGAGAAAAGAGCGAGAGAGAGAATGAATGTGACTGAGGAAATTGACAGGAGCACCATCATATAGGACCTGGCTGTGCCAGTATATCATTGATGGGAAGTTATTTAAGGAAATGACTAATGAGATCTGACATAGGGTTTCAAGACTCCCTCTGTGGACCCAACTCAGCTCCAGCTTGGACCAGGGCTGTGACAAGGGGCATGTTGGGATGCATGTGATTAATGTCTGTCTTCTGCATCCAGGTTCTGGGAGGATTTCTTACAGGCATTTTCTCCCCCAACTTGTTTCTCTCTCAGATGTCAGTTCAACCTAACTTTATCCATTACATGGAGCAGGCCAGCTACAGCAGGAGGGCTTTTTAATCTCCATGTGAGATTAGTATCATACAAGTTCCCCGGGTCACAAAAATGGTCAGATAGACTGTTGGAGTTTTAAAAATATCCCCTTAGACCAACTTGTGCATGAAACGAACTGGAAGAACAAAGAAAACAAAGCTTTGGTAAATGTGAACCCCCCGCAACCTCTCCACTACTCAGGTACAATTTTAAAATGTCATACTGGAAACAACTCAAGAACAAAGGCTGCTTCTACCCAAGTAAAAGAAGTGTACATACAGGATAATTACCTGTCCAAACTCATCTACAACTATACCTGAATTATCTAGATAATGCAGGCAAAAACGTATTTAATTATCCAGATAAGAATCTGGATGTCATGACTTTTATTTGCATGTACAGATAGCCATATGGAGGGTTTTTGACGTCAGGTTTCAGCTTTCAGGTTTTTTTTCTTATTCTTCCTAAAGTGTTGGGAGATATCTTAAGCAGCTCGAAATTATCTTATTCCAATATTTATCAGTTAAACACTCTGCTATGGATAAAGTGCTAACAGAGGCTCTAGCAGGATATATTATGGGATTTGGAAATCTTATCCTAAAGCAAACTTCATCTCAAAAGATGAGCTAGTGCATGATTTGATATATACTCCCTCATTCACTTTAGGAGAAGCCAAAGGCAAATGTAAATAGAGATAAAAATGAAGAGGCATTTAAGGCAGAAAAAGACCAAATGGCCAGCTTTTGTGTTCTGTGTTGGAAGGATGGAGTTTCCTGGTTTTCAATAAAAAGACTATTTTCTTGAACAAATCCACCGGACAGTGTAGCCTGGATCAATTGAATGCTTCTAATGAAGAGATTAGAATTTTGTGCTCTATCTATATTCTAGGTTGTATCCAGAGAGGGATTATCAAGCACTACTGACATTTTGGACAGGATAACCATTGGATACATGGGGAGGGAGTGAGGGACTGTCCTGTGTATTGTAGGATGCTTAGCAGTATATCTGGTTTATGTCCACTAGATTCCAGAAGTTCCTACCAACCACTAGTCAGGACACCAAATTTTTCTCCAGACCTTTCCAACTATCTTTTGGGTCTAAAATCACTCCTGGTTGAGAAACATGGTTGTAGAGGATATTGAGAGATGTTTGGGCAGCCATACCCCAATTTCTTTTTAAGAAATTGACTTTGGTCATCAGGATAAATTCATGTACCTGTTATTTTATTGCAAGAGAAGAAGGGATCCTTGAAGGTTCACTTAGCTAATGTCATAGTGTCATCTACCTTAGTAAGGACTTGGGAAGGTCAGAAGATCTAACCTTACTCAATTTGGTTATTTGCTGGACTCTGAATCTTGACTGGAGTTGTACCATGAATAAAGAAATGGTTTGAGCTCAGTCATTCCAGAGTCAGGACTATTGAGTGATTCCTCTTGTTTATGCCTGGTTCTTCCAAGTCTTGTCTGATGGCTTTCCCTTCCAACTTATGAGCCCCATCTTATTTTATTTTAATAAGTTGCAACTAAGGAATCTTTACGGAAATAGATCCTTTATTTTCAGTTTCTCATTGAATTTAGTAAATACAATTTAAAAACTAAACAACTAAAAATCAAATACAACAATAGAAAATCAAACCATTAAAATCATTTTAAACAATTTTAAAAAACAAATAAACTGCTGTTTTAATCAAACAACAATCAGTTAAGCCTCATTTATTGAGATTCAATGATTTAGTTACTTAAAACAACAAACAAATGTACATTATACAAATGAAAGTAACTATTTACATCCGGGATGCTCAAATTTTAGGTAACAAAACTGAAAGTTTAAACAAAATCCTTTGCCCAACCTCAAAATACAAAAATGAATTAAAAATAGCATTTAATTAGTCTGCACTTTTTATTTCACTTATATGATATTTATACATTTCTAGTTTTATTAATGCTAACACTAAGTCCTTTTGATACCCATACATATTTAAAATGTTAAATTTAAATAGTTTAATTGATATTTAGGGACTTTAATTTTCTTCAACACCCAAATTATCTCTCTTTTGAATTTCTCCATCTTTTCCTACAATAAATCAATTTATTTCTGTAGGTTGTTTATCATCTGTGCCAATTATCACCTTTCAACCCAAGTCTACCCTTCAGTGTCTGCTCTGTAATAATGAATTTGGGCCCTGCAGATTTTTCTCCTTTGCCAGCTGGCACCGTGTTTAGCTTTTTCAGCAGAGACACCTGGAGTGATACTGAGGGAGAAAGCAGTTTGTCCTCTTGGTTCTGGCATGTTCTCTCAGTACTCTCTGCAGCATGCAGTGCTTCTGCTGTGTTCAGCTTCAGCAATGTAGCCAACCTCTGCAGGACATGTGCTTTTGCTGCTCTGGTTCCTGCGGTGTATGACATGAAGCAACCAGTAGCGTGTAGCATTTCCTGTGATCAGCTTTCCTCTGGCACCTCCTAAGATGGCTTTGCAGTGAGTACCAAGGCATGACACTGCCCCGTAGACGGCTTACCCTGCCACCCCCAGAGAGATTCATAGAAGCCCCCACTTGTGCAACTCATCAACAAAGTTCTCCAGCAAACCATGACCCCAGCTCCTCTAATGAAAGTCACAGCCGTTGTGTGTAGAGGACCTCTCCTATCAGCACTCTAGCTCAACCCAAGGGGTGGTGGCTACTTTTTATATTTGTTATTTCTGTTTTCTTTAGAATTATCTTCATTCATTACTAGCCAATCCCTTTTTACCCAAGTCTCTTACTAAAGTTTAATCATTTCTTTATATTGAAGTTTTCATATTCAAATTACTAGATGGTTTCTGTTTGCTGATTGAATCCTGATACATCATTTTTAAAATCACCAAACTCTGCTAATTGCAACATGTGGATCATCTATGAGTAGGATTTTTTTTTTTTCCCTGTTGATTTCATTTTCCTTTGACTCTGAATCACAGTTTTCTTTGTCTTCAGAAGTCTGTTGATTTTTTATTGTTAGTGGATATTGTGGCTAACACTTTGTGGAAGATCTAAATTCTCTTATCTTCCAAAGAATAATGAATCTGAAAGTTTTGCCTTAGCAGGTGCCTAAATTAGTAGAAGATCTCTTTGATATTGTACAGCTGTGATTTAAAGCTGTGGAACTATATCATTGTTACACTTAGTCATAAGGTACATCCCTTAATCCTAGTATATGGTCCTTTTAATGCATGACCATTTTGAATTAAAAGCCACGGTATTTATTATGCTCCTCAAATTTAGCAGGATTTTAACCCAAAACTCTACCTCCTCAACACTGGGCAGGAGTCTGTTAAATTTTTTTCTTTATGGCTATTTTTTGCTGGGATCTTCACTTGGGCATTCTAGAAGTTAATAAGTAATTTAAGACTGGTTTTATACAGAATTGGTGACTCCCCCATTTCCAGCCACTCTGGTGTGTCCAACTAATATCTCTGATTCCTCAACAAACATATAAACATAGATCTCACCCAATAGAACCCCTTCTTTCAAGGTTTTATCTCTTTCTATTTCTACCTATCTTTTTTCTCCCTCCTGTCGTATTAATTATAAAGTGCTGTGTACAGACACATCCCAGAACTTAGTAGTTTCTAGCAGTCACTGTTCACTTAGCTCTCCCTTCTGTGTGTTGGATGGGAGGTTTTCATCTGAGTTTCCTTGGCTGATTTTTACTAGGCTCACTTCTGTACCTGTGATAGCTGCTGTTCGGATACTCTTGCTCACATATCTGGCTGGCGGCAGGTTGTCAACAGTGGCAGATAGGCCATATGTCTCTCATCCAACAAGCTAGTTTGAACTTTTTCATCTGATGATCACAGGATTTCAAAATAGCAAAAGGGTAAGGCTTAATGAACAAGAGCTTTTCATGCCTCCATTTGTATGGCTTCGTTAATGTCACTTTGGATAAAAGCAAGTCACACGGCCAAGCCATGTTCCAAGGGCTGAGAAATAGACTCCACCTTTTGAAGGAAAGAGCTAGAGCATCACATTACAAGGCCGTGGATACAAGAGGAGAAGCATTGGTGGCCTCTTATACTATCTGTCTATCACAAATTCTTTCAAAATATTTTTTTAATTTTTCAGTTTATATTTGTTTTTGGAAGTTTGATTGGTCTAATACATCCTATTCCAATATTGCCAGTAATGTACTTGCTGGGTTTTTAAGTGAATGTAGCTGCCATATATCATTTACTTTCTTATACTACCTTATAAGATCTGGTTTTGAATGTGCTTACACAGTTATCTGTGGTCTGGTATAGGCTTGGATATTAAAGGAAAGTATATTTGCATTTCTCTGTTGACTAGTGATGATGAGCATTTTTTCATGTGTCTGTTGGCTGCATAAATTTCTTCTTTTGAGAAGTGTCTGTTCATATCCTTTGCCTACTTTTTGATGGAGTTGTTTGTTTTTTTCTTGTAAATTTGTTTAAATTCTTTATAGGTTCTGGATATTAGCACTTTTTCAGATGAGTAGATTGCAAAATTTTTCTCCCATTCTGTATGTTGCCTGTTCACTCTGATGGTAGTTTCGTTTGCTGTGCAGAAGCTCTTTAGTTTAATTAGATCCAATTTGTCAATTTTGGCTTCTGTTCCATTGCTTTTGGTGTTTTAGACATGAAGTCCTTGCCCATGCCTGTGTCCTGAATGGTATTGCCTAGATTTTCTTCTAGGGTTTTTATGGCTTTAGGTCTAACATTTAAGTCTCTAATGCATCTTGAATTAATTATTGTATAAGGTGTAAGGAAGGGATCCAGTTTCAACTTTCTACTTATGGCTAGCCAGTTTTCCCAGCACCATTTATTGAATAGGGAATCTTTTCCCCATTTCTTGTTTTTGTCAGGTTTGTCAAAGATCAGATGGTTGTAGATGTGTGGTATTATTTCTGAGGGCTCTGTTCTGTTCCATTGGTCTATATATCTGTTTTGGTACCAGTACCATGCTGTTTTGGTTACCGTAGACTTGTGGTATAGTTTGAAGTCAGGTAGCATGATGCCTCCAGCTTGGTTCTTTTGACTTAGGACTGTATTGGCAATGTGGGCTCTTTTTTGGTTCCAGGTGAACTTTAAAGTAGTTTTTTCCAATTCAGTGAAGAAAGTCATTGGCAGCTTAATGGGGATGGCATTGACTCTATAAATTACCTTGGTCAGTATGGCCATTTTCATGATATTGATTCTTCTTATCCATGAGCATGGAATGTTCTTCCATTTGTTTGTGTCCTCTTTTATTTCATTGAGCAGTGGTTTGTAGTTCTCCTTGAAGAGGTCCTTCACATCCCTTGTAAGTTGGATTCCTAGATATTTTATTCTCTTTGAAGCAATTGTGAATGGGAGTTCACTCATGATTTGGCTCTCTGTCTGTTATTGTTGTATAAGAATGCTAGTGATTTTTGCACATTGATTTTTTATCCTGAGACTTTGCTGAAGTTGTTTATCAACTTAAGGAGATTTTGGGCTGAGATCATGGGGTTTTCTAAATATACAATCATGTCATCAGCAAACAGGGACAATTTGCCTTCCTCTTTTCCTAACTGAATACCCTTTATTTCCTTCTCTTACCTGATTGCCCTAGCCAGAACTTCCAACACTATGTTGAATAGGAGTGGTGAGAGAGGGCATCCCTGTCTTGTGCCGGTTTTCAAGGGGAATGCTTCCAGTTTTTGCCCATTCAGTATGATATTGGCTGTGGGTTTGTCATAAATAGCTCTTATTATTTTGAGATATGTTCC
>NW_012101920.1:4524680-4527024 GCF_000951045.1 Mandrillus leucophaeus
TAGCATTAGGAGATATACCTAATGTAAATGACGAGTTAATGGGTGCAGCACACCAACATGGCACATGTATACATATGTAACAAACCTGTACGTTGTGCACTTGTACCCTAGAACATAAAGTGTAATAAAAAAAAAAAAGAAAAGTGTGGCACTACAAAAGTTCTGATTATGCCTACTATATGGAGAACATCTTCTATACGCAAGATTTATCTTGACAAGTAAGCCTGATTTAAAATTCCTTCAAGACAAGCTTTGATATTGTAGGATTCTTAATAAAAGGTAGTTTGGAGAGATTAAAATTATTTCCGATTTTGCATGAAGTTAGAGTTTTATTATAATTGCATGACTCAGTTTCTGCTAAAATGCAACCATAATAATATATTTACAATGACAGCAAAAAATTTTTATTCCCATAGTTGCATAAAATAAATTAACCTGACAATATGAGTGAGTACATTTTTGGGTTTCAGTGTGTTATCCTTTGGCATATAATATTAGATGGTGCAGAATACATTATAATTTAAAAATAATCTAATCATATTTTAATGAATTTTAAATAAAACACTTGCACAATCTTTGAACAGTCTGCTAAAAGGAACAAGTTTTAAATCCTCTATTTCATATGTAGTCTCTGCCACAAGAGCATGAGTTTCTTGAGAGCACAATCATTGTCTTATTATTGCACTGTAAACTCTTAGCAAGCAATGATTCTCAATATTTTCCTTAACCGAGGCTTAATCAAATAATAATGCGTATTAACATCTGGTTGGTGGCAAGATAAGTTTTGGTACTGAATGGTGATTTCTTTTATGGCAAATTCGGTAAGGTAGGCACCATAAGTAGCATCATTCATTTATTTATTTAATGACCACCATTGAGCCCATATTATGAAGCCAGTTGCTGTCTAGTGGATACAATAAGGAATACTGGATACTGTTTGTGAGCATGCAACTTACAGTATAGAAGTGGCAATACATATAATCACTGAAGTCAGCATTAACTCATACATTGCCTTTGGGCATGTGAAATAGTGAAGCCACTTTGGAAACAGTTTGGCAGTTTCTTAAAATGTTAGACATTTTAAGACAGTGTCAACCCAAGAGAAATAAAAACATGTCCACATAAAGACTTTTTTGAGAATATCAGTTAACAGTACTATTCATAATAGTTAAAAGATAGAGACAATCTAAATATCCATCAACTGGTGAATGGATAAGCACAATGTATTATAATCCATACAATGAAATAGCATTCAGCAATAAAGAGGAACAAAGTACTGATACCACCACTGCACAAATGAGCCTCCAGAACATTATCCCAAGTGAAAGAAGACAGACACAAAAAACCCACGTGCCACATGATCCCTCCGATATGAAATGTCCCCCCAAAAACGATCTCAGGAGAGATAGAAGGTAGATTAGCAGGTGCATGGGGATAGGGATGGGAACAAAGAGTGACTGCAAATGAGCCTCAGGTTTCTTCTGGGGGTGAAGAAAGTGTTTTAAAATTAGATTGGGGTGATAGTTGCACAATCATTTAAAGTTGCTAATTATTGAATTGCTCGCTCAAATGGGTATATTTTATGGTTTGTAAGCTATACCTTCATTATACTGCTTTTAAAAGTCATCATTAAGAAGATGTGCTGTATTTTGGAGTGAGAGAACACATCCTGGAATAAGTGGCCTGAGTTACATCTAAAGGATGACAAGAGATACTATGAGAAATTGCTGTGGTGATAGTAGGATAAGAGAAGGTTGCAGAGAGGTTTGAATCAGCATGATGTGTGCTGTGTGCATTTGATATTTGTGTGTAGAATCTACATTAATGTGTGATGCAATGAAGTTCACAGCAGTAAGAGTGAGGATGGGGTGGAGAAAGTGTCTAGACTATGGAGGGCCTGTGTGTCATATTGCGAAAGAGAGTTTCCATTCTATACTTGATGAAGATATTTTAAAAGTTGTAAGCCCGATCATCACCTAGTCAGCTTTTCATTTCAAATTAATCACAAGGTGGCTTGTCCTTTGTGTGGGGATGGTCAAGGAAAGGAGAGAAGAAAACTATCACAAGGGCGCTGCTGGAGGCAGGGTGACCAATTATGACATTGGTGAAATATTTAACATGAGATGTAGTGATGATTGCCATTAGGGAAGTTATCAGAGGAATGGAAAACACTTTTTCTGTAAAATAGGTAGGGTTGGTGATTGATTAGACATGGGGAATAAAGATGAGCAAGGAATCATGGATGAATTTCAAAACTTTGACCTCTGTGGTGATACATGAGGATTCCAACAACTGAGATAGAGAATCTGAGAATCCAGGAAAGCCTATTCTGAGAAAAAGATGT
>NW_012101920.1:4527329-4541492 GCF_000951045.1 Mandrillus leucophaeus
CTATCTGGAATTTCTTACAGTATTTCCAGTGGCCTGCTAAAACATTGCCACCAGGATGGCCGATACACTTCTTTTTCTTAGAATAGGCTTTCCTGGATTCTCTGTCTCAGCTGCTGGAATCATCACATATCACCACAGAAGTCAAAGTTTTGAAATTCATCCATGATTCCTTGCTCACATTTATTTTATTCCCCATGTCTAATCAATCACCAACCCTACCTATTTTACAGAAAAGGTGTTTGTTTTCCATTCCTCTGACAACTTCCCTGATGGCAAGCACTAGGAGACGGAGGGCGACAGAGTGAGACTCTGTCTCAAAAAAAAAAAAATGTTCACAATAGCAGAAAAGATATGAAATCAACCTAAATGCTCATCAATTGTAGACTGGATTAAGCAAATGTGGTGCATATATACACAGGAATACTATGCAGCCATAAAAAAGAGCAAGATCATGTCCTTTGCAGGGACATGGATGGAGATGGAGGCCATTATCCTTAGCAAACTAACACAGGAACAGAAAACCAAATACCACATGTTCTCGCTTATAAGTAGGAGTTGAATGATAAGAAAACATGGACACATCGAGGAGAACAAAACACACTGGGGCCTATCAGAGGGTGGAGGGTAGGAAGAGGAAGAAGATCAGGAAAAATAACTAATGGGTACTAGGCTTAATACCTGGGTGATGAAATAATCTGCACAACAAACCCTCATGGGATATATTGACCTATGTAACAAACCTGCACATGTAGGCTGAAATTAAAATACAAAGTAAAAAAAAAAAAAAAGAAATGTATATCAAGGACAGAGTCCCAGGTGATCACCAGGGACTAGATAAAAATTTATTTTGTCTGGACTGGTGCTTTTGAAGCTTTATTTCCTAATGGGAAGAGAAAGTAGGATTCTTGTCTTCGTAAGCCACTTTTACTAGAACTATCCAATATTTTGTCTTTTTTTGTATACTGAGGCAAACTTAACAAGGACTTAAAGATTGTCTGAAGGAATGGAGGACAAATATTCTAAAGCATCTTCCATACTCCTGATCTATTTTTGTTTGCCTGCTAGTTGGATTAAGCAACCTGTAAAGATGAATTAACTCCCTACAATGTTTTAAAATACTTCTAATTTATAGCACTAAATGCCCACAGGAGAAAGCAGAAAAGATCTAAAATTGACACTCTAACATCACAGTTAAAAGAACTAGAGAAACAAGAGCAAACAAATTCATAAAGCTAACAGGAGACAATAAATAAGTTCAGGGCAGAACCGAAGGAGATAGATCACTGCAACTTTGAACTCCTGGGCTCAACAAATCTGCCTGCCTCAGCCTCCTGAGCAGCTGGGACTATAGGTATACCACCACACCTAGCTACTTTTTCTTTTTGTGTAGAGTTTGGATCTCATTATGTTGTCCAGGCTGGTCTCAAACTCCTGGCTTTAAGCAATCCTCCCACTTCGGCCTTCCAGAGTGCTGGGATTATAAGCATGAGACACCGCACTCGGCCTTATCCTTATAATTACTAATGGAAGAGCAGACAGTACTGGGGCCACATTCTCACAGGTTAGCAATCAGCTAGGACTTCCCTCCTTAAATGAGATGTGATTTCTTGTTGTCAGAATCAGGCTTCATCCTGACAACCCTGCATACTTCCTGCCTACTGTCCATGAAACCTTGAGTTTGAGGCATCTAAAATAGACCAACACAATCACTCATGTAATAGATATTGATCAAGTGTCTGCTAGGTACAAGAATAGAAGGCTAATAAGGGCAAATGTGTAATCTGTTCTGGTTCTACATCCAGAGTAGTTCCTGGCCAGGGCAGGCAGAAGGACACATATTTTGAATTAAAGAATATTACGTCCTGAAGATATAAACAAAGTTCTTACTGTGAAACAGCTCAAATCAGCAATTCAGAACCACAAGCAATCATAGAGCAAGGTGATGACAACTTTCAGAATGTCACCCATGGGAAAACACAGACAAGAAAAGTTGAAGGTTGTGATGTCACCATTTAGTGGTTGGTGTCAAAACCAACACTCAAATCCTAGTCTATCAAGTCATTTTAGGGAAGAAAATAAAATAAAACAAAACACAAACTATTTTGGGCAAATTAGTTGAAAGAGTTATACACCAGGACATGCGGAAATAAGAAAATTCCAATTTAATGTTGGCTAATGTATTAAACTACATTCCCCTAAACCAAAAATTAAAATTTAATGATATTCAACCATAATTTCTTGCCACCCATAATTTATCATTTGCAGTTATTACTGAATTAGTCTGCAGATACACATAAAGACCATTTTTAAATGTAATCTTCAACTATTTCTCTTAAGCATGATATCTGAGCATACTTGTATCCAACAAATTCCATGCCAGAGGAAAGGAATTAGTCGCTTGTATAATAATTATTGCATTTACAAGACAATTACAAACGAAATCTGGTACCATTTTCTTTTCGTGTGCAGAAATAGTATAATTTACTACTTATTAGATATAGCTGTTATAGGAGGCGCATGAATATCTTGGGATAAAAATTTTCAAAATATAACTGTTCAGCATCTTTATTAAGGAGATTCAGATTTTCAAAGCTCACAGCATTCATGCCAACACCTTTCTAATCCAACAAGCAAGTCTAGTGGTAGTGGCATGAGCTTAAAATTGACTACCCTACTGTGGGATTGTGGGGACTTTCTTACTTATATTATTCTCAGCGTGTAGAACTTGGTTGAGATAAACTATCTTTGGGACTAAGACTGAAAACAGAGGTGACATCTTATCTTTTTAGTTTTTAGGGGTCTGTTATTTGCCAGGGTTGGTAAAGTTGGTGTTGGTAAATTTAGACTATTTATCTCAAATTTAAATTGCAAATCTGGTCAGTAATTCATACAGAAAAAATTCCCAGCATCTTGGGATGTAATCTGGGACAGCTGGATGTAGAAATGTCAGCAGCTGTTCCTAGTGTGTGAACTTCATACAGCGTAAGTCAGAACAGAATCCAAGATAATCTGTTCAGGTGAAAGCTAAATTATTGGCATAAAATACGTAATGTAAACTCACAGATAGAAGTTCTCCAGAATGATTGACAGCTTAACTCCATTATTTTAAAGCATTTTCTTCTTTTTTTATTCTGAGAAATGTTCTTTTCTTTTAGGACAACAAAGGTAATCCTACCATTACTGGAATGCTGAAGCACACACCCAGTACATGCTTGAGTCATCGATCTATAGGCAAAACCTTGGATAGCATGTCTCAGACCCAGTATTCCTAAAGTTTCTAGGGTCCAAGAAATCCAATTTCTAAATAGTGGGAGAATAGCAAGTGCGGGGAAGCACATGTACTCATCCTTGCTGTGGGCAGCCTTCGCTAATCAACTGGACACTCTTTGCCCCTGAGTCTAGATAAGGTCTACCTCTCAACCCCATTCTTCAGATAGCACATTCTTTAGCTCCAATGATGAAGCTTACTTACCATAGCTAGTAGAAGAACCTGCTCAGGGGAGGCAGTCTACTTTCCCCAAAAGATCAGGCTAGAATGTGTGTCAGGGCTGTAATCGAGTCACAAAATGATGTGTTACTTTAACAACAACCGAGGGTAGGCAGAGAATCTTCCCAAATTCTGCTGAGGGTAGGCCCTCTAAATCAAAAGGAAAAACATTTTCTTGTAACTCAGATTGTCTGAGCAATGGTAACTGCATTGTCAGAAAAATAGCTCGTTTTACAAGAGTAGAATCTTTTTTTTAATTAAATTGTCCTATTGACTTACATTACTTGGAAAGGTATCTGTTTCCTATTCATGTTGAATTGTATGAACACAGCCCACTCTCACTTATGATTTCAATAAAGAGTGTCTTTATGTGTTCTGAGATCTAAGAATATGTCATTCCTCAAAAAACCCCATTACCTATGGGGAGAATGTGTTGTATTCTGAAGAGAATGTTTCATCACTGGCTGGTCCTACAGTAAATGTTATTTAAGATTATTTACAGACAAGGTTACATTTTGTTCCTTCTGTCATTTACCAGTGAGCTTGTGACTCTCTAAGCTATGTGCCCTTTGTTACCATATTCATTTGTTTTGCTTGAATTTAAACATTACCCATTTATATTCAGGTTTCTATTTTAATACGACCAAGTAATTCTGGATCCTGTCAAATTTTCCTCTGCATGTCTGCTGTAGCCATTATGAGTCTTTCATTGCTGTGTTATAACTGTATAGCTATCCATCAGTAGCATAAGACATTTTGTCTATTATGACCTGATGCCCTTCAAAGGTTTTCTTCATATTTCTTTATCTTTGGGGAAGTGTAGTCTAGAAAATAGCCAAGGGCATACATGAATAAGTTATGTTGTTAACATCTTGGTGGAATACCATCAATGTAACCTTAGGCTCCCATCAGAGTTCAGAAAAAGTTTGTATCTTAAATGTGCTTTCTGTAATATTTCCCTCCCAATATTCTATGATTTATTAAAAAACATTGTTTCGTATGATAATAATTCATTTATTTAATTGAGTAAATTTTATTCCATCTAAAATGTCATGTACCTTAAATAAATGTGAAAGAAAATTTAAATACTATAGGCAGCGAGGCTAATGTGGCATTACCTAAAAATGTGATAATTAATCCTGATATTGCTTTTCTCCTTTTACATCGGCTAAAGCTCATTTGAAGATCTGAGGTTGCAAGGTTCTAAGCAAAATATTCTATGAGTTACAAATGAGTAAACATTGTGGCGTTACCTAAAATGTGATAATTAATTCTGAGATTTCTTTTCCCCATTTACGTGGGCTAAAGCTGATTTGGATATCTGAGGTTACAAAGTTATCATTTGATGGAAAACTTTTATTCTTTTTCCCTTTTGCTGACAAATCCCAAATTAGAGCCTTGTAAATTCATTCCCAGGTGCTCTCTTTTATCAGACTACCAAAATTTAGAGAGAGATTCCTTTTAATAAACACTGTGTACATATCATCCTAGGAAAAAAATCTTATCAAGGTAAACAGCATAAAAACCAATCTTACCTTCTAATAGATTTTCTTGAGAGGCGAAAGAAAAAGAAAAGGTAAAATTCCATGGGTGGTGGAAGGTCCTGAGCAGAGATGGTAGTGGGGGTAGGGCAGTGGGTACAAAGACTCAGCAGTAGTGAAAATCAGTCATTCTTGAACTTTATCACACGTTAAAATCATCTAAAGAGTTATAAAAATTTCAGTGACTTTCTCAATGAAATTGGAATATTTAAGAGTTGGATCTAGACACAGGCATTTTTAAATGTCCCTGCTGATTCCAAAGTGTGCCTAAGTTTGAGAACTAGTGTTCTAGTCTGTGTGCAATTTTTGCGACAGAAAGGATTATTATAGTAGTAAGTTTCATTATGGCCTTGACAGACCCAGACCCTGTTGGTTTGTTAATCAAACATTGTTCTCAGCTCCTTCTCCCCCATGGGCATCCATTTTAGATGCATATGTATTCTCCTCATCTTCGTAGCTGGTAATGAGTTTTGAATTGTTTATGGCACAGAATGTGTATGAGGTATGAGCATGGATTGAGTGAAAGCAGCTCAGATGGTTGCGGGGCTCTGACAGTAATTCTGTGTACCAGATCATGGTGCTTGAGTCAAGAAAATTGCAATGGAGTTGGGGAGAAGGGATACACTTGAGCGATATGCAGGAGTTTGCCTTGACAGGAGGAACTGATGACTGTAAATTGAGGTGGAGGCATAAAGGAGTTGTCAAGAATGACTCAGTTTCTGACTTTAGCAACCCAACAGATGAAGGTATTGCTTGCTGAGATCTGAAATGTTTAAGTAGATTTATTTTGGAAGATGATTTTATGTTTGGGTGCATAAACTCTGAGGTGCCTATGAGACACTTAGTGAGGCTGTCAAATAAGCAGTCAGCTTTCAGTTCTAGAGAGCTTTGGTCTGGAGATGGAGACTTGGGAGTCATCAGTCATGGGAGTAATTGAGATAACCAAAGAAGATGTGTGAAGTTAGAGGGGAAATAGCCCATGATAGAGCCCTGAAGAGGGGCAGAGGAACAGAAGCTAACAAAGTCCATGAGGCCTCCAGGTGGAAACTAAGGAAATGCAATGGCCCAGAAGCAAAGAGAAAAGAGTGTTTCCAGAAGGGTAGAAAGTGATCAGTGAGGTCAAGTGGAATAGAAACTGTAACAGACCAGTGAATTTACTGGTTTGGAGGTTTGGAAGACTTCCATAAGGTCAGGTGAGTGGCAGATGATTACATAGCATTCTGATATGCCTATAAATGCACATGTAACATAAAGAACTGTATGGATATTAGCTATTTCTCCTATTAAATTATAAACCCATTGGGGAGAAGGACACATTTGTTTATTTTACATCAATAACATCTATAGCTCTATTACCTCAAACTTACGATTAAGAAATATTTGGTGGTTGGTGAATGAATGCGCTACTATAATACGTTATAACTGTGGAGAAGACTTTGAAGATTTTTCAGATTTAAAAAAAAAAAATTTATGTTGCTAGTTTTGAGATTCCTGAGTTTAATCCATCCCTTTAAACTTCCAATTGGAGAAAATGTATTCTAGGTTTTGAGATTTTTCTGATTTCATAATTACAGTCCCTGGAATTTGGAAATGTGTAATTCCAAGTAGGTGTACATTTGAAAATATCAGCTCCTGTTCCACGGACCCCCAACTAGAAATTATAACTTTTACTTTATGTATTACCAGTTTACAAACTGATAAGTCTACTTCAATGTCTTTGGCTTTAATAGAGACACATTCTGTATTATCAGTGATTTCCTTCAGCTTTCTATTCTTTTTCTGATGTAAGTGTTGTTATTGGAATAGAGAATATAAAAATGTTATCCATTGTACAAGTATAAAGCCATATACTCAGTAATTTTACTATTTCAGGAAAGTTTATGTTTTTAGTTTATACAAATTAGAAATAATAAAATAAGTATCATATTATACAAATAATAAATATTTATTATAAATTCGGTAGAAACTAACAACATAGAAAGAATAAATTGTGACATTTTCTCCGTCATATTTTGGTATAGATGCAGTTAGTAACTTTAAAAAAGTTTGTGTAATAGAAATTACGTTATGATTTCAATGTGTTTTCTAAATTAACTATTTTTTCTTGGTCAGTATATTGAAAGCATTTTATTAAGACAAGTGATCTCCTATGATACACACACACATACACACACAATTTCATTGTCTGGATGAATCAAAATTTGTTTAAAGAGCCTCCTATGGGTAGACATTTAAATCATTTCTAATTCTTCAATAATATAAGTAATACTTCAAGGCATGTCTTTGAAGCTGAATTGTTGTGTACAGCTATGATTTTTACCACAGAATGCATTTTTGAAATTGAAACTACTGGAATAAAATACAGATACACCTAAATTATTGATAAGTAATGTGAAATAGCCAATCATTAAAACATTTGCAAGTATAGAAAAATGTGGTAAAAGAAGAAAATAAGAAAATATCACTTTTAATATTACAGACCTGAGATCACATTTTTTGGATGGTAACTTTTGGGTGGTGATGTCTGAATGTTGCCATGGCAACAGTAAACTGACATGACACTGGTTAGTGTGTCTCATGGAGAAATGCTTTTCCCTCTTTCCTGTTTCACCCAGTCTTCAGTCTGGTCTGAAGAGTCTGCGCCCCACCTCTAGAGTCAAGTCCTGCCTCCTACATTGGTATCTTTGGTACAATTGGTACGAATATGCTAATATTTAACTTATAATTGTATTCTACTTTGGTGGTAAATTTTGAAGTAAGATTGGGCTATAAGTTGGTGTGTCTGTATGTGTGCATATATATATGTGCACACTGCTTCACTATTTCACTATTTAGATTTTGGCAATCTAGAAATACTAGGTCTTTCTAGTTGAACTGAAATAAAATTATGTATTTTTTTCAGGGTTTAGAAAATAGTAATAACCTGGAATGTACTTTTTCTTGGAAAGTCTAAATGAACAGCTACTGCTACCACCCTTGTCCAAGCACCATCATTATCTCTTGCCTGAATTTAGCTGTTCTCCTAGCTTCCATCCCTGGTCCCCTGTGGTATATTCTCCAGCCAGCATGGACCTGCAGCATGTGTTAGATCACACGCCTCTTCTGAGGACCCACCAAAATTTCTTATCCCTCTCTAAAAGCTGTACCGCTGCTTGTTTACTCCTTATCTGCTCTTCCCTCATCTCACTTTCTGCTACCTCTCCTGGTTCCTTTTGTGATTTCCATTCTATGCCAAGCCCACTCTCACCACGGGGACTTTGCACCAAATCTTCTCTATCCTGGAACTCATCCCAGATCACCACCAGCTATCCTTCTAGGATATCTTACCTGAAAAGCATTACACTATATAAAGAAGAACGTCTCATCTTTCTTAAGTTAACATATCTAGGATTTTTATATGCCAGGCACTCTTCTAAGGATTTTCTATGTTAACGTACATACTTCTCACAACAACATTGCGAGGTAAATACTACTAATTTCATTCTGTAGAAAGAAAAGCTGCAAATGTTTGAAATAATAACTTGCCCTAATTCACACAGCTACTATGTAATGCAATGAGGGTCTTAGAACAACAGGATGGGCTGGGCCTGGTGGCTCACACCTGTAATTCCAGCACTTTGGGAGGCTGAGGCGAATGGATCATTTGAGGTCAGGAGTTCAAAACCAGCTTGACCAACATGTCTCTACCAAAAACACAAAAATTAGCCAGGCACGGTGGTGGGCACCTGTAATTCCAGCTACTCAGGAGGCTGAGGCAGGATAATTGCTTGAGCCTGGGAGGCAGAGGTTGCAGTGAGCAGAGATCGCACCTTTGCACCCCAGCCTGGGTGAAAGAGCAAGAAAGGCTCCATCTCAAAACAAAACAAACAAACAAAAAGAACAGGCTGATTGATGTATTCACTGCCACTCCTCTTCTCCTTCACTCTTGACTCCTCTCTGATTTGTTCCTAGGTAGCATTCACCTGACCATTTAGATCAATCGATTTGATTTTTGTCTGTCCTATTTAAGTAGGGATTTGCTCAGGTCTGTATTCCTCAACCCTGGAGCCACATCTGGCATTCAAAAGTTTCCAAAAATATGTTTCTTAAAATAAATGAATATTGAATAAAAGAACTAAAAAATGAGTTGAGCCCAGAGATTAGTTTTAGTGGTATCTGATACCTTTTGAAAGCTTTCGTGGCTGGGCATGGTGGCTCACGCCCGTAATCCCAGTACTTTGGGAGGCCAAGGTGGGCAGATCATGAGGTGAGGAGTTCGAGACCAGCCTGGCCAACGTGGTGAAACCCCATTTCTACTAAAAATACAAAAATTAACCGGGTGTGGTGGCGTGCGCCTGTAATCCCAGCTACTCGGGAAGCTGAGGCAGGAGAATTGCTTGAACCTGGGAGGCAGAGGTTGCAGTGAGCTGAGATTGTGTCACTGCATTCCAGCCTGGGCGACAGAGCAAGACACCATCTCAAACAAACAAACAAATAAAGCTTTAATTATAGCTGTTGTTCTATTGTGTTCTATTGCATTGGTTACATCCTGAGTCACTTTTGGCCATTTCTATTTTCCTAGAAAGGCAACCTCCCCACCCAATTTTATACATGGAAAGTCACACTTTAGATGTTATATTTATCATCTGAAAACCTATCTCACTTATCCATCTTAATATTCTTCATTTGTGATTTATCCTTTGTTTTTCTCAATTAGACTAGAAGGCCTGTTACAAACATTGAATTAATTCGTATAAAGAACCAGTTCCTAAATATAATCATTAACTCCAGTGTTTTCTCTGATTTCTATGTTTTTCTAAAATTCTGCTTTCCCAATTTGGAGATTTCTCAAATAACTAAAAATAGAATTACAATTCAACCTAGCAATCCCATTACTGGGTATGTACCCAAAGGAAAATAAATTATTCTCACAAAAGGACACCTGCACTCATATGTTTATCACAGCACGAATCACAGTAGCAAAGATATGGAATCAACCCAAATGCCCACCAATGGTGGATTGGATAAAGTAAATAGGGTACACATACACCATAGAATACTTTGCAGCCATAAAAAAGAACGAAATCATGTCTTTTGCAGAACGTGGATGCAGCTGGAAGCCATTATCCTAGGAAAATTAATAAGGAACAGCAAACCAAATACCACATTTTATCACTCGTAAGTGTGAGCTAAACATTGGGTACACGTGGACAAAAAGATGGAAACAATGAACACTAAGGATTCCAACAGGCGGAGGAGGAGAGAATAGAGGATAAGAGTTGAAAAACTACCTCTTGGACACTTTGTTCACTACTTGAGTGATAGCATGGTTAGAAGCCCAAACCTCACCATCACACAATATACCCATACAACAAACTCATACGTATAACCCCTGAGTCTAAAATAAAATGTAAAAAATAACTAAAATTCTGCTTTTAATGGACTCATTCTCTGTTTTTCATTAATTTCCATTGTCATTGCTTTTCACCTTAGTACATTTACTATCATTTTTCATTATGTAATAATGAAATGACCTAATGCTGAATTTGCCTTACATTGCAGTTTTGAGCATACTCCATAATTCTGTTATTTAGTGTTTCGTTATTATTTTCTCAATAACCTCTGAATACAACTTTAATTACTTCTTTTACTCAATGGTAAATTAACCATATCTTGTTTTCCCAAAGGTTGGCAGAATTTAGGTATTTAATCTTTTTACATTGGTTTCTCGGTTTGTTGTATAATAATCAGGCAATGTGGCTGACACAATTTACGCTTTGGGGAAAATTGTTGAGACTTTTACTTAGGGCTACAGAATGTAACAATTCATACTTCTTTTCAAGGAAATGTAAAAATAATGTATATCATTTTATTACGGTTTACACATCAATATATATTTGTAATTTAGTGATTCATTATATGGTTTCTTCCTTACACTACTATAAATGCATTATTAATTATGCAATTATTAATTATATAATAAGTTATTACTGAAAATGACAATAGTGACAGCTTTGGAATATTGGACATTAATTATGTAAAGATACTGTATATCTTAGTCTTTTTATTAACCCAATGATATATCACTATTTTGATTGTTGAGTCAACTGAGGCATAGAAAAGTTAATTAACTCTCTCAATGTTACATGGCTGGTAAAGAGTAAAGCAGGATTCAAACTCAGAACTAGCTGTATTCAGACTTACACAGGATCTTCATCATTGTTATACACTCAGAGCATAACCCATTTTATTTTCTGTATGTGAGATCGGTTGATAGTTTATTTAAAGTAAGTGTATAGTATTCCATTTTACATACACCCAGTAGGCAGTTTTTCAATCATTATCGCTCTCCTTCTCTCCCCTTTTCCCTGATGGAATCCTCAGTGTTTATTGTTCCCATCTTTGTGTCCATATGGACTTAATGTTTAGCTCCCACTTATAAGTGAGAATATGTGGTATTTGATTTTTTGTTCCACGATACATTTTGCATTCTACAATTTGCTTCGTCAATCCTTTACAGATTGTACATATCAAATATCAAATAGATCTAATGGTTTTTGTTGGCCAAAAACATTTTTCCAAACGTTTTTATTCATTACCACTTAATGACAACCTAATAGATAAGATTTGTCCTCATCTGTGATTATTTCTTTGTGGCAAAATATTTGAAATGAATGGCAGAATCAAAATTCATGTGCATTGTCAAGTTCTATGATCTATATTTCTAAAATACACTCCAGAAATGCTGTGTTAAATATGATCCTATCAGTAAATGACACCATGTCCTTGCACCTGTGCTCATGTTTCTAATTTGAGAGGATTTCCAGTAATTTTATAGGTAAAATTTTTTTTTTAATAGATTAAAACTTTTCTTGGCTCTGAATGCCCATTGAAATTTAGAGTTGGATGGGGGTGGTATGGTTTGGCTGTGTCCCTACCCAAAATATCATCTTGAATTGTAATCTGAATTATAATCCCCACGTGTTGGAGGTGGGACCTCATGGGAAGTGATTAGATCATGGGAGTGTTCCCATAGTGTGAGAATCCCATAAGGGAGAATCCCATGGGAGAATCCCATACTGTTCCCTATGCTATTCTCATAACAGTGAGTGAACTCTCACGAGATCTGATGGTTTTACAAGGGGCGTTTCCCCCCTTCACCCTGCCCTTCTCTTTCCTGCCACCATGTGAAGAAGGACGTATTTGCTTCCCCTTCCACCATGATTGTAAGTTTTGTGAGGCTTCCTCAGCCCTGCGGAACTCTGAGTCAATTAAACCCTTTTCCTTTATAAATCACCCAGTCTCAGGCAGTTCTTTATAGCAGTGAGAATGGACTAATACAGGGGTAATCATTTTCTCTTTTATTTTATTATTTTTTGTACTACACGGCAGTTTGGTTGAGTTCATATACATATGTTCGACATATGCAGGGCTAATACTATTCATGAATATTTAAATGTGTTGGTATTGTTTAAAGGGTGTCCTTTATCACCATCAGCTCTTTCTAGTGATTAGCAGTATGTGGAGATGTTACTGCTATTTTATATTTATCTTTGAGTCCTGTAAAATTATTGAAGTTCCCATTTTTAAAATGGTTTTTCAGTGGACTCTCCCTTGTGTTTTTATTTTTATCTAAACTGATAATATCTTCTAAAAATAATGAGAATTTTGTCTCATCGTTGGCAATAATTTCATCTATTACATTTTGTTGCTGGTGTTACAAAAATTCTGTTGGTTAGAACATTATTAAATTAATGAGAACAGAAATTGGATGTTCATTCCTTAATCAGGGTGCCTCTACATTTTACTTTTTTTGTACAATGTCAGCTGTTGATTTCAGATGATTTTTCTTTATCACAAGAAACTAATCTTTAAATTCCTAGTTTATTAATATAATTTACTATCAGAAATGGATGTTAAATGTTTTTTTTAATCTATGAACTGTATTTTATAGTATGAGTTTCTAATGTGATAAAATAGATTTATGGATATAATTATTGTAAACTATGATTGTAGGCTATGAGTAAACCTTACTTGGTGATAGATAAATAGATAATGTTAGCATATATGTTTTCTGATCTGTAGTGCTGATTCTGTGGACTAATATTTAGTTATAAATATTCTGAATTTATAAACGAGATAATTATTACTTTGGTTTTGTGTGTATATGCATGTCATTTTTTCAGGTTTTTTTCTTTTTCTAAAGGATGAACTAGTTTTTGAAACATGAAACAGGAATTCTCTCTATATGTATTTTTTGCTTTTACTGGAATAATCTACAGTCAATTGAGATCGTGTGTTCCCTCACTTTAAAATAATTTCTCCTTTAATTTATCTTCTGTTAATTTTTGTATATAATATAAGGAAAGGGCCCAGTTCCAATTTTCTGCCTATGGCTAGCCAGTTCTCCCAGCACCACTTATTGAAGAGGCAGTCCTTTCCCCATTGCTTATTTTTCTCATATTTGTTGAAGATCAGATAGTTGTAAGTGTGCAGTCTTATTTCTGGATTCTCTGTTCTGTTCCATTGGTCTATGTGTCTTGCACCAGTATCATCATCCTTAGCAAACTAAAGCAGAAACAGAAAAGCAAGTATGGCATGTTCTCACTTATAAGTGGGAGCTAAATGATGAGAACACACGGACACATAGAGGGGAACAAGTCACACTGGGGCCTATTGGAGGGTGGAATGTGGAAGAATGGAGAGGATCAGGAAAAATAATTAATGAATACTAGGTTTAATTCCTGGGTGATGAAATAATCTGTACAGCAAACCCCCATGATGCACGTTCACCTATTTAACAAACCTGCACATGTACCCCTGAACATAAAATAAAAGTAAGGAAAAAATTTAGCCTGTAAATATATGTATACCTGGTATGATAAAGTAAACCAGTAGAATTAAATGGAAAGCCACAAAACATAGCTACACATTTGTGAAACTTTATGTATTACATAGCCTCCATTGCAGATGTCTGCAGGAAAAACAAACTATTTAATGAATTATGCTATGTCAGTTCCATAGAGAACCATATAAAATTGGATCTCGAGCTCACACTAGACACAAAAATCAATTCCAGATAAAGATATGGTTTAACTATAACAGATAATAATTTAATTTTTAAAAGAAAGTTTAAAAGTATTTTATGACGTTGGA
>NW_012101920.1:4546337-4548162 GCF_000951045.1 Mandrillus leucophaeus
CTGCTGCCTTGCCGTTAGATCGCATACTGCTGTGCCATCATTTCTGTTTTTGTTATCAAATGCTTTCTGTGACTTTTTCAAATTTCTTTAGGGATTTGAAACTTTGCCCTATTTCTATGTGTATAGTCTTTTCTTCCTCACTGTGAAACAAAATAAGATCAAGATGAAAACATTGTTTCTTATTTCTTTAAAGGATAACACCCTTGACATTTTAAAAATTATCCCTATTGTCACACAATGCTATCATTGTTTTCTCTACATATATTTTTAAATCATTTTAATATTTCAGTGGTTTTTACTACTCTATGAAAATAACTGAACAATCTGTTTTTTAAGATTACTTTGTTGTTCCTAACTTCATTTAAAAAATTACTTCTTTATGCCAGATTGAAATAATTACTTGAGATTTTTTTTAGGAAGAGTACTAAATGTAATGCTTTATGGGAATCACACATGAGAAAATTATGTGAGGTGATAGATATGTTAATTATCTGGATTTAATCATCCCATCATGTACACATATTTCAGAATATCCCATTGTGCCTCATAAACATATACAATTACTATTTGTCAATTAAACATTGAAAACACACCTTTCAGTTGCATTTACAAATTTAAGTTATATACTTAAAATTCTAAAAATTTTGTGTCTAAATACTGAAAGACTGCTGGGTAATATACAAATATTTTTTAAAGGCCAGAAAAGAAGAGAAAAGAAATAAAAACAGTATTTAAGAAAGTAGGATATGACACTCTCATGCTCCCCTTTTTATTTCTAGCAGTGTTTTCTTTGTTCAGATCATTGACAATTTTCTTTTCTTAGACTTTCAGAAATATTTTCAGTAGATGTCTAGATATTGGTGGCAAACAACAACAACAACAACAACAACAACGCCCTTTGCCTCTTAGGGAAAGCTAGAATAAATCAGTCAGGTCAGTCAGAGAAGAGATTTGGAATAAAATCAGACCATCCAGAGTCATTACATTATAAATGATGTTCAGTTTGTTTAATAAGATCACAGTGTCACATACCTGTAATTCCAGCAAGTTCGGAGGCTGATGCAGGTTGATCACTTGAGGTCAGGAGTTCAAGACCAGCCTGGTCAATATGGTGAAACATATTGAACAAACACAAATATTAATCAGGCATGGTGTGGTAGTGGGCGCCTGTAGTCTCAGCTAGTCTAGAGACTGAGGCAGGAGAACTCGTGAACCTGGGAAGAGGAGGTTGCAGTGAGCTGAGATCGTGTCACTGCACTCCAGACTGGGCAACACAGCGAGACTCCATATCAAAGAAAAAAAAAGGAAAAAAGATCATGGAGAAATGAAATGAGAAGAAGCTTAGGAGGTAGATGCTGTGAACCTCCAACTCTGTGGAGAAAGTAGAAGAGGAGGAAAGAGCAATGGAGGCTGAGAAGGAAGGAGGAAGGAAGAAAAATAGGAGAGACTTGTCATAGAAACTGGACGAGGAGTTTCAAATAGAAAGAAATAATCTACCAGGTAACTGGCTAGCTCTTGTATAAGTTGTAATTACGTAAAGAGTGTGGCATTGCTAAGATAGTAGCAATTTTTTATTTTTTTTTTAAATTTTTTTAAAGAAAAAAGAAACAAGAAGAAACAAGCCTTATATGCGTTTAGGAAACATTTGTCACTTTAAATTTGTTTTACTATTGAATATTCAATATATACAAGTATATACTGAAAAGCAAAATAAGCATCTGTATATCTATCACCTGTTTAATTGTTACAAAATCCTATTGCAGCTCCCTGTATATTTTTCCTTTATCTAAAAATCCTAAGAATATTTATTTTTCCAAAGCGGTAT
>NW_012101920.1:4552532-4555893 GCF_000951045.1 Mandrillus leucophaeus
TGGAGGGTGGAATGTGGAAGAATGGAGAGGATCAGGAAAAATAATTAATGAATACTAGGTTTAATTCCTGGGTGATGAAATAATCTGTACAGCAAACCCCCATGATGCACGTTCACCTATTTAACAAACCTGCACATGTACCCCTGAACATAAAATAAAAGTAAGGAAAAAATTTAGCCTGTAAATATATGTATACCTGGTATGATAAAGTAAACCAGTAGAATTAAATGGAAAGCCACAAAACATAGCTACACATTTGTGAAACTTTATGTATTACATAGCCTCCATTGCAGATGTCTGCAGGAAAAACAAACTATTTAATGAATTATGCTATGTCAGTTCCATAGAGAACCATATAAAATTGGATCTCGAGCTCACACTAGACACAAAAATCAATTCCAGATAAAGATATGGTTTAACTATAACAGATAATAATTTAATTTTTAAAAGAAAGTTTAAAAGTATTTTATGACATTGGAATATAGATTTTTAAATTATAAATATGACAATGGGAAGTCAAAGAAAATATTAATATGTTGGATTACATAAAAGATGACGTTTTATCAGAAAATATTATAAAACCGAAAAGATAAATCACATAATTGGGAAATATTTTCAATATGTATAACCAAAAAGATTAGCATTCATAAAATATAAACAGCATCCTCAAATTAATAATAAAAAAAGAGCAACATATTCTGAAAATAAATTTTTTTTTTAAAGCAAGAGGAGTGGTGAGTGAACACAGAAATCTCTCAGTCATTGGTAGTCATAGGTGTACATCCAAAGTTGTTTTCAGGGCTCCCTGAGATCACGAGCCCCTGGGTCTCTTGCGACCATTGGGGACCTAAAGGTCAAATGACAGAGAGAAATGGGAAGCCTGAATGGGAAGTGATAGGACCAATGGGTTGAGCAAAGGGCTGAAGAAGGTAGGGCCTTGAAGGAGGACATATGAGAGCATCTGTCTTCACTCCTGATGGCTTAAGAATCCATGGTTAGTCCTACTCCTGAGCCAGTGCTCCAGATCACAGTACGCTGATACGAGGTAAGGAGAGATTCTGATTCTTGTGAGTCTCAGTGAACTCTAGAAGCTGGATTCAAATCCCAGATAATTAGAACTGAAGGGAAGGTGGACAGTGGTAGAAGGAAGGAGGAGCAGAAGCAATGGGAAAGAAGAGGCCTGAGGTTAGCCAATTTGGGGAGATGACAAGTTTTCCAAAGAGGCCATTGAAGTTTCAAAGTACCCTTAGTAAAATCATGCCAACAAGAAGGGAAGCAGAAAGAGTTGGTGGAGCACAGAGTCAGCAGGGGTTCAAAAAGGGAGATTTCAATCAAATGAGAAGCTCTAATGTCCTAGCCAATGGTACCTTCACATTTACACGCAGAAGCAGTTGGGACTCTAACACACCTTGTGTTCCTTACAGGGACTAGCTTCTTATAACTGGAAAAGACTAGCACTGCGCCCAAGCTCTTTTTATCTGGGACTTAAACCCAACTTCCAGAGTTCACTCAGAATTCTCAGAATCAGAATCTGTCCTTACCGTGTTTCCATGGACTGCCATCTGGAGCCACGGGCTCAGGAGTCAGACTCACCAGCAGATCCTCAATAAATCAGGAGTGAGAGCAAAGGCTTCAGAGGTGAACACTTGAGATCCTTAAGCGAGCAGGCTTGGAGTCAATGATGGATCTGATCCTCTCTGAGTCATGGCATTGTAAGTGTCCAAGAAAACCTGTGGTGAAAACAGATTTTATTCGAGACGATTTTAATGAAAGAAAGGAAACTTTGACATAGAACAGGGCTTAATTCCAAATACCGTGTGGGCCAGTAGAAAGTTATTGCCAAAGAGCAGGGTGGAAATCAGTGGATGAAAAGTTATCCGGAGGAAACATCAGAGGTCCCGGGGATTCTGGCTAACCTGTCCCAACAGAATTCTTGCTGAAGACAAGCCAGGGAGATTAGACACCGCTTGGGGGATGGTAGAGTAGCAATACAGTTTAACTCTGTGTCACTACGCAAATCACGTGTCTAATTGTAATTCTGGATATTGGGGGAGGGACCTGGTGGCAGGTGATTGGATTATGGGGGCAGATTTCCCCCTTTGCTGTTCTCATGAGAGTGAGTTCTACTAAGACCTGGTTGTTTAAAAGTGTGTATCACTTCCCCCTTCACCCTCTTTCTCTCCTGCTCCACCATGTGAGACATGCTTGCTTCCTCTTTGCCTTCTGCCATGATTATGAGTTGCCTGAGTCCTCCCAGTCACACTTCCTGTACAGCCTGTGAAACTGAGAGTCAGTTAAACCTCTTTTCTTTCTAAATTACCCAGTCTCAGGTAGTTCTTCACAGCACTGTGAGAGCAGAACACTACAAGGAGGAAGAACCCGATTCAATATGGAGGGTGATCAAATATGGAGAGTGGCAGGTTCTTGCTAAACTAACTTAAAAGGGTTCTTGCTAAAGCTGGATTTTACAAAGAAGTATCCAGATGGGCCTAAGAGAAAGTTCAAGGGCCTAACTTTGGTCAAAACGAATCTTTGTCCCAACTACTCTTATGACTTGTGGTAATCAGATCCTTACTCTTCTATTTTTATATGTGTCTTTTATGTTCCTATCCCTTTTAATTTATAGATTCCTTTCTCCAACTCTCACAACTCTTGCCTGACAATTTATTTGTTGAAGAAACAACACTGGATTTTTTTTTTTTCCTTAAAATTTTCCACAGTGCAGGATTGTGTTTGTTGACTGTATTTCCACAATGGAGACTAATGTTTTTCTGTGTCATATGTATATATGTATCTATCTACCTATCTGTGCATCTGTCTAGCTAGCTAGCAAGAATACTTCACAAGTAGGATGCATTCTTTGTCAAAGGCAGATAACATTTGACACCCATGAATTACTATTACTGAAAAGATTATCAGCAATAAATGTCGATGAGACTGTGGGGGATCTTAAACTTTCACACACCACTGGTTAGAACGTAAAATGGTAAAACCCCTTTGATAAAAGTTCTGAGAGTTTCTAATAAAATTAAGCACACATTTACCTTGGGAACTGGTAATGACACTCCTGGATATTCACCCAAGACTGAAAATACATGTTCACAAAAGGACTTGTACACGAATATTTACAGTAGCTTTATTCACAAGAGTCCAAACCTGGAGAAATTCCACGTGACCGTCGACAGGAGAAAGAATAAGCTAACCTTGTGGTATTCATACCAACCAATGATATTCAGCAGTAAAAAGACTGGGGAAACACATGATCGCAAGGTGGAATTTAAAAACATTCTGAGTGAAAGAAGCCTTACGAAAGGATGATACTTGGTGTAATTCTGTTTGTATGAACTTCTTTTTAAGTTTT
>NW_012101920.1:4559453-4562282 GCF_000951045.1 Mandrillus leucophaeus
TTTTAGTCTATCTCATTTTAACTATATGTCATTGTATATTTTAAATACAGTTTTGTAATCCTTTTCCTTAATAAAATGATTAGTAAGTCTGTATAATGTTGTGACTATGGATGAGTATTTGGACTTATTTCTCCACCTCGTTTTATTCTTTCAGTTGTTCCCATTTTAACTTTTTTGCTATTTCCTTTTTAAAATACTTTTATTTTAGATTCAGAGGGTACATGTGTAAGTTTGTTACATGGGTAAATTGTGTGTCTCTGAGGCTTACTCTAGGGTTGATTCTGTCATCAACATAGTGAGTGCAGTACCTGACAGGTAGCCTTCTAATCCCTACCTCCTTTCCCTCAACCCCCAGCAGTCCCCAGTGTGTACTGCTCCAGTCTTCGTATCCAGGTGTATTCAGTGTTCACCTCTCTTTCATAAGAGAGAACATGCAGTATTCGGTTTTCTTTTCCTGTGTCAGTTTGCTTAGCATAAGCCTCTGGCTACATCCATCTTGCTGCAAATGACATAATTTCATTCTTTTTCATGGCTGCATGGTATTTCATGGTGTATGTGTACCACATTTTCTGTACCCAATACACTGTTGATGGACACCTAGGTTGATTTCGTGTCTTTGCTATTGTAAATAGCACTGTTATACTAGCACATGTGTTTGTTGTTGTTGTTAGAACAATTTATTTTTCTTTGGGTATATACCCAATCGTGGGATTGCTGGGTTGAATATTAGTTCTAAGTTTTTCGAGAAATCTCCAAACTGCTTTCAACAGTAGATAAACTAATTTACATTGCCACTAGCAGCGTAGAAGTATTCCCTTTACTTCACAACCTGGCCAGCATCTGTTATTTTTAGTAATAGCCACTCTGTCTAGTGTGAGATGGTATCTCATTGTGGTTTTGATTTGCATTTCTCTGATGATGAGTGGTAATGAGCATTTTAAAAATATTTGTTGGACACGTGTATGTCTTCTTTTGAGAAATGTCTCTTCATGTCCTTTGCTCATTGTTTAATGGAGTTGTTTTTTGCTTGTTTGATTGTTTAAGTTTCTCATAGATTCTAGATATTAGACCTTTGTCAAATGCATAGTTTGTGAATATTATCTCCTGTTTTGTAGGTTATCTGTTTTCTCTGGTGATGGTTTCCATTGCTGTGCAGAAGCTCTTTTAGCTTAATTAGATGCAAATTGTCATTTTTTGTCTTTGTTGCAATTGCTTTTGGGGACTTAGTCATAAATTCTTGGCCAATACTAATGTCCAGAATGATGGTTCCTGTGTTTTCTTCTAGGATTTTTAGTTTTAGGTCTTATGCTTAAGTCTTTAATCTATTTCGAGTTAAATTTTGAATATGGTAAATGAAAAGACTCCAGTTTCAATCTTCTGCATATGGTTAGTTACTTATCCCAGCATCATGGAGTCCTTTCCCCATTGCTTATTTTTGTTGACTTCATCGAAGGTCAGATGGTTGTATTGTGGCTTTATTTCTGGGTTCTCTATCCTGTTCCATTGATCTATGTGTGTTTTTGTATCAGTATCATGCTGTTTGGGTTACAGTAGCCTTATAGTATAGTTTGAAGTCATGCAGTGTAATGCCTCTGGGTTTGTTCTTTTTGCTTATGATTGCTTTGCCTATTTGGGCTCTTTTTTGGTTCCATATGAATTTTAGTATGCTTTTTTTCTAATTCTGTGAAAAAATGTCATTGGTAACTTGACAGGAACAGCGTTGAATCCATACATTGCCTTGGGTGATATGTCCATTTTAACAATATTATTTCCATTTATGAACATGGAATGTTTTTTCATTTGTTTATGTCATCTCTGATTTCTTTCAGTAGTGTTTTGTAACTCTCATTGTAGAGATGTTTCACCTCTTTAGTAAGCTGTATTCCTAGGTATTTTATTCTATTTATAACTATTATAAATAGGACTACATTCTCGATTTGGCTCAGCTTGGATGATATTGGTGTATATAAACACTATTGATTTTTGTATGTTTATTTTTTGTATCCTGAAAGTTTATGAAGCAGTTTATCAGTTCTAGAAGCTTTCTGGTGGAGTCTATGAGGTATACTAGGTATAGAAGCATGTAGTCAGCAAAGAGAAGGTTTGACTCCTTTTCCCATTCAAATGTCTCTTATTTCTTTCTGCTCCTGCTTGCTTAGGCTAGGACTTCAGTACTGTGTTGAATAGCAATGGTGAGAATGGGCCTCATTGTCTTGCTCCATTTTTCAAAGTGAATGCTTCAGCTTTTGCCCATTCAGTATGATGTTGGCTGTGGTAAGGATGTATATGTGAGATTGATGGCTCTTATTATTTTGAAGTATGTTCCTTCAATGCCTAGTTTGTTGAGGGTTTTTAACATGAAGTGATGCCGAGTTATACCAAAGACCTTTTCTGTATCTCTTGAGTTAATCATGTGGTTTTTGTTGTTAATTCTGTTTATGTGGTGAATCACATTTATTGATTTGCATATGTTAAACCAAACTTGCATCCCAGGAACAAAGCCTAGTTGATTGTGGTGAATTAACTTTTTGATGTGCTGCTGGATTTGGTTTGCTAGTATTTTGTTGAGAATTTTTACATCTATATTTATCAAGGTTTTTGGCCTGACGTTTTCTTTTTTAATCATGTCTCAGCCAGGCTTTGGTATCAGAGCAATGTTGGCTTTGTAGAATGAGTTAGGAAAGAGTTTCTCGTCCTTCTCAATATTTTGGAGTAATTTTGGTAGTATTAGTACTAGTTCTTTGTATGTAATTTGGTTGTAAATCCATCTGGTCCAGAGATTTTTTGGTTGATAGCCTTTTGATTACTGATTCAGTTTCAGAACTCATT
>NW_012101920.1:4567692-4568532 GCF_000951045.1 Mandrillus leucophaeus
CCTATCCCTTTTAATTTATAGATTCCTTTCTCCAACTCTCACAACTCTTGCCTGACAATTTATTTGTTGAAGAAACAACACTGGATTTTTTTTTTCCTTAAAATTTTCCACAGTGTAGGATTGTGTTTGTTGACTGTATTTCCATAATGGAGACTAATGTTTTTCTGTGTCATATGTATATATGTATCTATCTACCTATCTGTGCATCTGTCTAGCTAGCTAGCAAGAATACTTCACAGGTAGGATGCATTCTTTGTCAAAGGCAGATAACATTTGACACCCCTGAATTACTATTACTGAAAAGATTATCAGCAATAAATGTCGATGAGACTGTGAGGGATCTTAAACTTTCACACACCACTGGTTAGAATGTAAAATGGTAAAACCCCTTTGATAAAAGTTCTGAGAGTTTCTAATAAAATTAAGCACACATTTACCTTGGGAACTGGTAATGACACTCCTAGATATTCACCCAAGACTGAAAATACATGTTCACAAAAGGACTTGGACACGAATATTTACAGTAGCTTTATTCACAAGAGTCCAAACCTGGAGAAATTCCACGTGACCGTCGACAGGAGAAAGAATAAGCAAACCTTGTGGTATTCATACCAACCAATGATATTCAGCAGTAAAAAGACTGGGGAAACACATGATCGCTAGGTGGAATTTAAAAACATTCTGAGTGAAAGAAGCCTTATGAAAGGATGATACTTGGTGTAATTCTGTTTGTATGAACTTCTTTTTAAGTTTTCACTGTTTTCTTCATCATTTCTGGTTTTTTTTTATTATTATACTTTAAGTTCTAGGGTACATGTGCATAACGTGCAGGTTTGTTAC
>NW_012101920.1:4568893-4581103 GCF_000951045.1 Mandrillus leucophaeus
AAGACCTTTTCTGTATCTCTTGAGTTAATCATGTGGTTTTTGTTGTTAATTCTGTTTATGTGGTGAATCACATTTATTGATTTGCATATGTTAAACCAAACTTGCATCCCAGGAACAAAGCCTAGTTGATTGTGGTGAATTAACTTTTTGATGTGCTGCTGGATTTGGTTTGCTAGTATTTTGTTGAGAATTTTTACATCTATATTTATCAAGGTTTTTGGCCTGACGTTTTCTTTTTTAATCATGTCTCAGCCAGGCTTTGGTATCAGAGCAATGTTGGCTTTGTAGAATGAGTTAGGAAAGAGTTTCTCGTCCTTCTCAATATTTTGGAGTAATTTTGGTAGTATTAGTACTAGTTCTTTGTATGTAATTTGGTTGTAAATCCATCTGGTCCAGAGATTTTTTGGTTGATAGCCTTTTGATTACTGATTCAGTTTCAGAACTCATTCCTTCTTTTTATCATATTGGATTACTTGTTTTTTTCTTGTTTATTCTAACAGTTTTTATTCTACTGGTTTAGAATTTAATTACACTCTTTTGTTCTATGTGGTTTTTATCCTTGAAATTTTGACATCCATTTATAATTAAATGTAAAATCAATCTCATTTCCACACTCCAGAGCAGGCCTAGAATTCTGTAATTCTGATAATTTCCTGCTCAAAGCATATGCTGATGGTTAATATTTTAGTCTTGTGGGGTTTTTTTTAACAATTGTATATTATTACTATTGTTGTATGTACGCAAACATTTTTACTTTGGTGTAAATTTGCCTATAGGTTTACAAGTGTCTTTTGTTTGTCTGTTTGTTTCTTCTAATTTGATTCTCAGATCTTTATTTTCAGATCATATTCTTTCTTTGTAAAAGTTATCTCTTAGAAGTGATGGTCTTATGTTAGTAAATACTTCGAGTATTTATTTGAGTGTCTTTATTTTACCCTGATTCTTGAGAGTTTATTTCACTGAGTATAAATTACAAATTAGTAGTAATTTTGTTGGTCATAATTCAAAGATACATGTATATGTCCTCTAGCTTCCATTATAGCTCTAAAGAAGTCAGCTGTCAGTATACTCAATCTTGTTTTGCAGATGATTTTTCTATTTATTCTGGATGTTCCTATAATTTTCTTTTAGTGTTTGATATCCTGTAATTTTACAACAATTGATTCTAATAATTTATGTCAATCCTCGCTTTTGGAAAATTCTCAGAATTTTTCTTTTCATGTACTCCCTCTCTAATTCTCTTCATTTTTCTCTTTCTGGAACTCTGATTAAATTTGTAAAACTTTTTATCCTGCCTGCTGTCAACTTATTTGTCCTAGTTTTCTATTGCTTTGACATTCTGGTTATCAGTATTAGATCTGTATGTATCTTTAAGTTTTCTAAAGCTCTCTTTTTAAAAATAATTTTTCATTTTAAATTTTCGTGGGTACATAGGAAGTGTATGTATTTATGGGGTAAATGAGATGTTTTGATACGGTCATGCAACATGTAAGAGCAGACGTCTTCTGTGAGAGTGGAGCCCACATGGAGAATCTCTACTAGGGCAGTCCAGAGGGGAAATGTGGAGTTGAAGTCCCCACACTGAGTCCCCACTGGGGCGCAGCCTAGTAGAGCTATGAAAAGAGGGCCACCATCCTCCAGACCTCAAAATTGTAGATCCACTGACAGCTTGCACTGTGTGCCTGGAAAAGCTGCGGGTACTCAATGCCAGCCCTTGAGAGCAACTATGGGATCTGAGCCCTGCAGAAATTCACCCTTTGCATCAGTGTGGCCTGTGTGTGAGACATGAAGTCAAAGTTGGAGCTTTAAGATGCAATGAGTGTCCTGCTAGGTTTTGAACTTGCATGGAGCCTGTAGCCCCTTAGTTTTGGCTGATTTTTCCCTCTTGGAAAGGGTATATTTACCCAATGCATGTGCCCTCATTGTATCTTGGAAGTAACTAACTTTTTTTTTATTTTACAGGCTCAGAGGTGGAAGGGTCCTGCCTTGTGTCAGATGAGACTTTGAACTCTAGGCTTTTCAGTTAATGCTGAAATGAGTTAAGACTTTGGGAGACTGTTGAGAATGGATACTTGTATTTTGCAATGTGAGAAAAACATGAGATTGGGGGACAGGGGTAAAATGATATGGTTTAGATTTGTGTCCTCCCCCAAATCTCATGTCGACTTGTAATCCCCAGTCTTGGAGGAGAGGCATTGTGGAAGGTGATTTGACTATTGGGGCAGAATTCCCCCCTTGCTGTTCTCATAATAGTGATGAAGTTCTCACAATATCTGGTAGTTAAAAACTGTGTAGTACCTTCTCTTTTGCTCTCACTTCCTTCTGCTCCATCCATGTAAGATATGCCCACTTCCCCCTCAACTTCCAGCACGATTGTGCATTTCCTGAGGCCTCCTCAGCTGTGATTCCTCTAAAGCCTGTGGAACCATGAGCCAATTAAACCTCTTTTCTTTATAAATTACCCATTCTCAGGTAGTTCTTTATAGCAATGTGAGAACAGACTAATATAATTATTAAGCTGCTCAATGAGATACCAGAGTAAGGTAAAAAGTCTCATAAACAAAAATTTAAAAGTAGTTCCAGATATGAATAAAACAATTTCTAGAGAGACAGATATAAAGAAAAACCATTCAGAACTTCTGGAAATGAAAGACACTTAGAGAATTACAAAATTCAGTGTAAAGTTTTAACAATAGACTAGAACAAATAGGAAAAAAAAATTAGACCTCAAATATAAGGTTTTTGAATTTTGAATAAATGTGATACATAATATAAACAGAATTAAAAACAAAAACCCTACCATCATGTCAATAGATGCAAAAGGATTTGACACAGTCTAATATCCCGTTATAAAAACTCTTACCAAATGAGGTGTATCAGGGACTTACATGAAAATAATAAAAGCCATATATGACAATCTGACAGCCAACATCATACTGAATATAGAAAAATTAAAAGCATTCCCCCTGAGAACAGGAACAAGACAAGGATACACACTTTCACCACTTTTATTCCTCATAGTTCTAGAAATCCTAGCCAGAGCAAATAGGCAGGAGAAGGAAATAAAGGACATCCAAATTGGAAAAGAGAAAGTCAAACTATCACCGTTTGCAGATTATATGATTGTTTATCTAGAAAATCTTGAAGACTCCTCCGAAAGACTCAGGTTCAATAAACAAATTCTGTGTCTCAGGTTACAAAATCAACACACATAAATCACTAGCACTGCTGTATACCAACAACAACCAAGCTGAGAATCAAATCGAGAATCGAATCCTTTTCATAACAGTTGCAAAAAATAATAAAATACTTAGAGACATATTTAACCAAAGAGGTAAAAGATATCTATGAGAACTACAAAACACTCCTAAAAGAAATCAGATATGACACAAACAAATGAAAAGACATGCTCATGCGAGGAAGAATCAATATTGGGAAAAGGATGATCGTGCCCAAAGCAATCTACAGATTCAATGCAATTCCCATCAAAATACCAACATTGTTTTTCACAGAATTAGAAAAAAACTATCCTAAAACCCATATGGAATCAAAAAAGAGCTCAAATACTCAACATAAACCTAAGCTAAAAGAGCAAATCTGGAGGTATCTCATTACTGGATTTCAAATTATACTATAAGGCTATAGTTACCAACACAGCATGGTACTGATGTAAAAGGAGACAGAGGGACCAATGGAACACAATAGAGATCCAAGAAATAAAGCCAGATACATACAGTCAACTGATCTTTCACAAAGCATACCAAAAACATAAATGGGTAATAGATACTCTATTTAATAAATGGTTCTGCGAATGCTGGCAAACCACATGCAAAAGACAGAAACTGGATCACTGTCTCTAACCTTATACAAAAAATCAACTCAAGATAGATCAAAAACTTAAATATAGGACCTGAAACCATAAAAATGCTACAAGATAACATTGGGAAAACTCTTCTAGACATCAGCCTAGACGAATAATTCATGACTAAGACACCGAAAGCAAATGCAATAAGAACAGTAATAAATAAATGGGACCTAATTAAACTAAAAAGCTTTTGCAAAGCAAAAGGAGTAATAATCAGAGTAAGCAGACAACCCACAGAATGTGATAAAATATTTACAACTACACATCAGGCAAATAACTAGTATCCAGAATCTATAAGGAACTCAAACAAATCATTTAAAAAAATCAAATAATCACATCAAAAAGTGGGCAAAAGACATGAATTGACAGTGCTCAAAAGAAGATACACAAATAGCCAACAAACATGAAAAAATGTTCAACATCACTAATGATCAGGGAAACGCAAATAAAACCACAAGGAGATACCACCTTACTTCTGCAAGAATGGCCATTATTAAAAATTCAATAGATATTGCTGTGGATGTGGGGAAAAAGGAATACTTATATATTGTTGTTGGGAATGTAAATTTGTATAACCTGTATGGAAAACAGTGTGGAGATTTTTTGAAAGAACAAATAGTAGATCTACCATTGGATCCAGCAATCCCACTACTCGGTATCTACCCAAAGGGAAAGAAATAATTATAATAAAAAGACATTTGCACATGTAATTATAATAAAAAGACATTTGCACATGTATATAGCAGCACAATTCACTATTGCAAAGATGTGGAACCAACATAAGTGCCCATTGACTAATGAGTGAATAAAGGAAATGTGCTATATGTACACCATGGAATACTACTCAGTCATATAAAGGAATGAAATAGTCTTTTGTGCCACAACTTGGATGGAGCTGGAGGCCATCATTCTAAGTGAAGTGATACAGGAGTGGAAAGCCAAAAAAACATATGTTCCCACTTATAAGTCAGAGCTAAGCTATAAGTATGCAAAAGTATACACAGTTATATAATGGACTTAAGGGGGAGGGTAGAAGGGAGGCTAGGGATACAAAAACTACATATTGGGTAAAATGTACACTACTAGTGTGATAGGTACACTAAACTCTCAGAATTTGCCATTATGTAATTCATCCATGTTACAAAACTCCACTTGTACCCCAAAAGCTACTGAAATAAAAATTTAAAACAAAACAACAACAAAATAATCCATATTTCACGCAGAAAAAGTAAATCCACACTCTAAATCTGAGGGCCACTTGATGATTGTACATTTCCGGGAAAACATTTTTTCTCCTGTAGGTAGAGTCAAAACATACAGACAGGTGTCTTTGACAGCTCCTTTTGTGAAATGGGTTGGGTTTTTCTTTATTTTAATTTATCAAGATATAAGCATTGGAGACTTGGATAATGCAAGGATTTCTGCTCCAACTCCCTGCTTTCCATGGGACTAAGGCTAACCTCCATCTTTCTCAGGGCCCTCGCACCTGAATGTTTCCTGCGACTCATGAGATAGGCAGAAGTCGTTCAGACAGGTGCCGGCATCAATGCCCTTCTGAATGTATGCCCCACTTCATATCACAGTCATGTGCTTAAAAAGGTATTTGTTTATTTTTGTTTTTTATTTTTTCATTTAAAAAAAAATTTTTTTAGACGGAGTCTCACCCTGTCGCCAGGCTGAAGTGCAGTGGTGCGGTGTTGGCTCACTGCAACCTCTGCCTCCCAGGTTCAAGCAATTCTCCTGCCTCAGCCTCCCAAGTAGCTGGGACTACAGGCACGCGCCACCACACCTGGCTAATTTTTGTATTTTTAGTAGAAACGGGGTTTCACCATGTTAGCCAGGATGGTCTCGATCTCTTGACCTCGTGATGGAGCCCACTTCAGCCTCCCAAAGTGCTGGGATTACTAGATGTGATCTGCACCCAGCCAAAAAAGTATTTAATATATGTTTTTCCAGAGTTTTAGGTATTCAGTAGCAGAAGAACTTTAGGATACCTACTTTACCAATTATTTTTTAAAGAGTGTCAAGTCTCACATATATTAGAATCTAAATAGAACATCAAGTTTTAGAAGTAATTTATTGTCATCAATACTTAGAAGTGACCTCACACTGAAAATTAAAAACTAGGAGACAGAGAAGCTAGATATTTGCCTGTTGTATGTTTGCTGGTTTTTCTGTGAGATCCCAAGATGATAGTACATTCTTATGGGAACTGGATTTAATATAGACGGGCTTTGATGTAATGTTGAAGAAAAACAAAGCTCAATTAATGAAGCTTTTCAATTTGAAGAGTGGAAACACAGTGGGGGAAAGACACTGGGGTTTTGGGTGACTAATGAAGGCACAAAGAACTCCTCGTACTTTTCAACGAAAACAAAGTACAAGAGGATAAGGGAATCATAAAAATGAGATGGAGAAAAATAATAGCAATTGCATGTTTCCAAACTTATTAGATGGTTGGCTGTTTAAACATTTGTATTAAAATTTAAGAAAATGCCGTGTTTCAAAATTTACTTGTGAAATTTAGATGATTATTTAAAATTATAAAATTCTGTCTTTTTCTTGCTGGAGTTACAAATATTGTTTGGGCTGATGCTTTCCATTAGCTGTAGTAATTTGTGTGATTTATTGTTTTTGGAAGAAACATATAGGACAGTGCTTTCGGATTATGTTGACCCTACTTTTGATCTAAATATTAAATTAAATTTCAGTATAGAAAAGTAAGAATCTCATAAAGACAGTATCATTCTTATATGTGAGGGTCTGTGCCTATAAATTTAATAAAAATCACTATAAGAACAATTATCTAAACTGTTCAATGTAACTGAACACATGAACCACCAAATTCTTAAAACTTAAATGTTCTTTGCCATTCATATTCCATGATAATGTATGCATCAAAGACAGACGTAGTTGATTTTTGTTCCCTTCAATTATTCACCAAGACCTCAACTTTCAGTCAGATCAGTTACTTCCCACTCAACTCTTGTAGATTGCAAATCTTCCCTGTTGAGTTGCATAGCAACTGCCACTCAATCTCACCTGCTAAAGGTTAGTTCAATATATTTTTTAAACATATTTTTGTGGCTCTAGAAATAAGCAAGCCAGCTGTCAGTATTCTAAACCAAGATGCTCAGATCTTGTTGTTAAGTATAACACCATTGCCTTCCTAATTGTTGCAACTAACAGAGTATAATAAAAAGAACATTCTACAAGGAAGAAGGAAGCTTGAAATCTAGGCTAATCTCTGCCAGTTGCTGGCCATATGATTTTCTAATTATCTCCCTTCATTTTTAGCTTGCGTTTTTGTTTTGTTTTGTTTTGTTTTTGTTTTTGTTTTGTTTTGTTTTTTTATTTATAAGGTGAAGTAGTTAAATGAGATGATCATTTGGATTGCTTCCAGGTCTGACACTCTGATGATCACATGAAAGAAAACCTGTGTGAGTGCACTGTGTTAGGTGATCTTACATACCACTCCAAGGCTGTTTCATTATGCAATTTATGATGTCAATATTCCTTATACTGTATTCTATAGGAACGGTGCCATCTGGAGGACATTGCAGGGGGAGGCACTTACATGCATTGGCATGTGCCACTCAGTCATATTCTATGCCCTAATAAAATACTTGAGGAAATTGCAAAGTAAAATTTGAAGGGGTGGAGTCTATACATTTTATGTAAGGAATCTCAAATTCAGAATGGTTAAAGTCCATTGCGCAAGGTCATCTGGTAAGTAAGTGGCAGTTGTGGTATTTGAACATTTGGTAGCCAGATTCCCCAAGCAGTGCCCCTTTAATCAGGCTTTAAGGTTATTTTTCACTGAATTATGGCACTCATATCTTGTGTTTTTCAGACTCATTTGCAAATGGAAAAAAAGACAGTCAACTCAATCTAGCTTAAGCAATTCATAATAGTTAATTAAAAATAATTATTAGTTTAAATAAATGAAAAGTCCATATAAAAATTTCATCAAGCTTCAAATCAGGACTTTTCTCTATACCTCTGAATCCTGTTCCTCACTGTGTTAGTTTTGTTCTAAGTCAAGTGTGTCCCGTGTGGTAATGCAATGATGCTAAATTCCATGGTTTATTTTTATAGACTGAATGTTCATGTCCCTCCAACATTCATATACTGAAGTCCTAACCCCCAATGTGATGATGTTAGGAGTTGGGGCCTTTGAAAGATTGTTAGGTCATAAGGGTGGGGCCCTCAAGAATGAGATTAGTGACCTAATAAAGGAGGCCAGAGAGGTTCTCTTCAACCCTTCCACCATGTGAGAACATAGCCGGAAGATGGTCTATGAAACAGTAAGTGAGTCCTCATTCAGACACCAAATCTGCCTGCTAATTGATCTTAGACTCTCCAGGCTCAACAATTGTGAGAAATAAATGTTTGTTATTTAAAACATCCAGTCTACCGTAGTTTGTTATAGCAGCCCAATAGACTAAAACACATTCTCAGAAACCCTAGTGGAAAGACAGATTCCATTTCTCAGTAGTTCCAACTGAAGTCATAAGTTGAAGTTCTTCATTGACAGGTCAGCCCATCTAAAAAGGGTCCAGGTGACCAGTGGGAACTGAATACTCTGAGCCTGGGTATAAAATGCCTGCTCAGTCCTGGTATGTGTGGGGATAGTGTTAGCTTCACTGACCATAAGGGTGAAAACAATGTCAAACGTGGGCCAAGAGAAGAAAATCATGGTGCCAGAGGTTGGGATATAGTAGATACCAAATGAACAAAATATAACATTTATTTACTACAGATCCCCAGTTCCAAAACCGAGACTCAACCATTGTTACTGTCAAAGTCAGGAATGAATGCAGTGAAAGAAGAAATGCTGTGTTTTGAAGCTCTCTATTCTCTGTATTGTATTTTTTAGCTAAGCCAATTGGTAGTACATTGAGGTAGTTATCTGCCAAGTGACAGCTCTGGTTGACATAAGAAAAAGATTACTTTATGTAAATCTTCTGTTCTTTACCCATTGTGCTCTATTTTTGATATTATTTCAGAAATAGACCTGAATATAAGGAGACAGTATTATTGGTAGGTAGTAATTTGGAAGGAAACTCTGGTTCTTCCAATAGTATTTCCATGAAAATATCCTTCATCTGTCTTTTAATATCTCACACAATAATCCTGGAAAATTGGTGTTCTCCCTTGACACAGAGTGTTACCTGACCTTACAGAAATAGGTAGAATGTCAACTTCCAGCATTCCTCTATTATTAGTAGAGGTTATTAACATGTCGTCTTTCTTATATTTTCGGAAAAATACAGTACTCTCTCAGATGAGTTCTCTGGACAGTCTCTTGAACGGCTCCACAAGGAAATACATGATGAAATGATTGGTTGATAATTTGAAAAGATAGTTCTATTTAGCAAACATGATTTACTTGAAAACATGTTGATGCTACAGAGTTCACAGAAATGGTAATTGCACATTGTCAACAATAAAATTTGTGCTTTTTATTTCCTTTGTGACTCCCTTAGGAAACAATAGGTGTTTTGTGTTTATTGGAATAATTTATTCTTTACAAATTATGCATCAACATTAGCAAATAACAGTCTACACAAAAACATTGATAATGCATTTATTACAGTTGTAGTATTGCCACTGAAAAGAAAAAAGTGAGCCTCATTACCTGTATAAAAGGTACAACTATTTCATTGGGCCTTTTCTCTTTTATGAAGTGGGTATAATTCTCTTATTCTTAAGAATATTTGTATACTGACAGCCCTCTCTGGCTGAAAGTTTCTATGGCCCTATCACAATTTTCCCAATAGGGATAGTGTTTGTTATTTTTTTTAATTCCTCTTTTTAGCAGGCATCATAGTGTATAGCACACATTACTTGTTTAATAAATATCTGTTGAAGAAATTAATAAGTACAATTATATTTTTATTTTTAATTCCATAACTTGCTTAGTCTCAGAGACTTAAGAAAACAATGGTGGGATATGAAAACCATCTATATTTTCTTGTGAGTGGAAATTATGTTGACAAGAGTTTGACAGGATATGAGTATCTTGAAAGAAACATTATTTACTCTTTGAAGAATGTTTATTTTTAAATAGAAAGAATCAAGTAAAAGATGCCCCGGTCCCCAATATATTAAAGCCTATTTCTTGTTCCGTAGTAATAGGTAACATCTAATTTATGTATCATAATAACTATCCCAGTTTTAGAAATGAATTTAACCCCTGTAAAAATTTGTAATATGAAACAAACCAAAGGTAGTTAAAAACAGCAAAATAGACCTTAACACAGTGACCGTATCATTTTAGTGTTTTTAGGCAGTGGAAACTCCAGCTGATCAATTATCCAAAGGCATAATTATAGCACTATTTCTGCAAATGGGAGCTGGATTTATACAAAATAAAGTCTGATTAGTTGCCATCAGAATGACACCAATGGATCAACAGCCTAAATAACATAATGTTAGTGATTAAGATGATGACTAATTAATTGTTCATTTTTCTTTTAAAAAAAGTGAACCTTAACATGGTCAGTTGCCATTTCAATTATGAATCATTATTTTTTTTCCTTGTTATAGAGGGAGAGCAAACAGTTAGTTCTTTTAAATTGCTTTTCCTGGCATCTGGAATAGGTATTGTGAGTCAGAGTGAAATTTCCGATTTAAATCGCTCCAACCAAGTATCATTCGATCAAGAATAGAAAATAGGGATGATTAGTAAATTAACTTCTCTCAGTATAGATAAACACATAATTTCAAACTCTCCAGGAAATACCATCCTATTAGAAGAATTTGTTTAAAAATTATGAGATTTTCTCCATGCCGTGCAATTGCCTGTAAGTTGCTGCAAAGGGAGAAGAACTTGGCTTCTTTTGAAGCCTGCAGTTCCAGCCCTGCTTCATCACTGAACTAATGAAGATCACGCCTTAGCTCTTTATCTATTAAGTGAGATAAATCAGAATGTTCTGATTCCATGTCTCTGGAGTGAACTTTATCACCGGGTGTTCATATGAGCAGAAGCTAAATAGTTCCAGGTGGTTTGATGTGTCTCTCAGACTCGACATCTGCCTTGTTATACAGTTCCAAGTTTTCATGCCATTGACCCTTTAGAAATAAAGCATGCTCTTGAACCCAATCTGGCCACTAGCTTCTCTGACCTAATCAAGATATTGAGCTTTTGCTCAACTCTCCCCCCACCTGGATTCTTGCTCCAATAACGTCTTGTATCAATAAGAACTCGTAGTTTTCAATGGCTGAAAGCTGTTTTAAATCACTGTAATCTAAAAGAGAAAATTTATTGGTTCATGTAAGTTTAAAGTTACAATATACTGTTTGCTTCAGACAGAACTAGATCTAGCAGCTCAAATGATATCATCTGAACTCTTTTTCTCTCCATCTCTCTTGGCTCTTTTTCATCTTTGTTGCATTCCTGCTAAATCAAGGCCTCTGTAAGTAGGATGAAGATGGTCATGATCAGCTCCATGTGTATATACTGCCAGCTTAGTAAATTTGCATAGTTCCAACTGGATCATAATTCCAGGCTGGATCATTGACTCTGATTGACTTACTTAAATAATGTGATGCCGTGAGTCCCTATCTGTAACACATAGATTGATACTGTGTCGTTTCAAATAAAATTCAGTTGTTCTAATCAGAAAACAGTAAAGTAAATTCTGGGTGTATAAAAACAACATTCATTCACTGTATTCCCTGTAGCAGAGATTGACTGTTTACTAAGCTAAGTCATTTTCTTCCTAGCCAGATAGCTGGGCTACAATTCTCAGGCCGCTTTGAAACAGGTGTGACCATGTGACTGTGTTTCAGCCCATGGAAAGTGGGCAGAAGTGATACCACAGCTTTCAGGCATGGTCCCTATAACCCTCTCATGGAAGACCCTTCCTTCATTTTCTGCTTGCCATCTGGATATTAAACACCAGAGTGAACTTAATGTCTGTAGGTTGAAGATGACACAACCTCTGTCAGCCTAGATTCCTGATTGGAGCAGAACTTTGAAACTACCCTTCCACGCACACAAAATTGATTTTTATATGAGTGAGAAATAAAACAAACAAACAAAAAAAAAACTACTGTACTCAGCCACTGAGATGTTAGGGTTTCTCAATTCTATCAACTATCATCCACTTACACATTCTTTAACAGACGTAATATTCCCTGTAATATACCCCAGCTATTCCCCCATGTTAAACAGTTTCTTATTTAGAGCAAAGAACTGTACCCAGCTAAAAGTTCCATCATTGTACTTTACCTCTTTACATTAGATGTGGTGAAGTCCCATTCAGAACTTCTTAAATTTTAGTTTTATATGTTTTATGTTCTAAAAGCTTTGCTTACCCCAGGGCTGCAAAGGTTTT
>NW_012101920.1:4582879-4587110 GCF_000951045.1 Mandrillus leucophaeus
ATGTGTCTAGGTGACAAGTTTGGGGGCTTATTCTACTCAGATTTTCTTCAGCTTCCTGAACTTGTAGAGTAATATTTTCTAGCAAATTTGGAAGATTTTTCTACCATGTTTTCTTCAAATAATTTTTCTGCCCTTTCTTTGTCTGTTGAACTCCAATCATATGTACGTTTAGATATTTAATATTGTCCTTCATGTTCCAAAGACTCTGTTCATTTTTCTTCGATACATTTTTTTCTGTTATTTGGATTGTATGATTTTTGTTATTCTATACTCAAGCTCCTGATTTTTTGCTATGTCAGGTCTGCTCTTGCATTCATCTAATACATTTTTTGAAATCTTTGTTATTGTACTTTTTAGATCTAATGTTTTGTTAATTTTTTATAGTTTCCTCTTCTCTGTGACAAGTTCCCATTTATCAACTTATTATTGGCATAATTTCTTCAGTTATTTGAACGTATTTTTCTTTAATTCTCTGCACACAATTGTAATGTGTGCACTGAAGTATTCATCTGCACAGTCCAAAATGTAGTCCCACTTAGACTCTGTTTCTATTGCCCTCTTATTTCCATAGCATGGGAAATACTTCTCTGTGTTTTCACAAGTCTAATTATTTTTTATTTTAAACTACACTTTGTAGACAACAGATTGTTGCAACTCTGGATTCTGTTTTATTCCTCCAGGGACTGTTGATGTTTTTCTTTTGTAGGCACATACTTTGCCTGGACTCACACTGTAAAGTCTGTCTCCTTCACTCAGAGCAGTCACAGATATCTATACTGAAGTTTCATTTGTTTGCTTGTTTGTTTACTAGCTCCCTAGTTCTGTCCCTTTTGCTGGTGTAATTAGCAGTCAACCATTGATGTGGACAGAGGTTGTGCTCAGCAATATAAAGGCTGTAAATCCTTTATCCATTGTTGCTTAAGTTTTATGTGGGTTGAGGAATTCATTTAGATGTGCGAGTTGATTCATGAGTCTCCCAGGGCTTAGAATTTTTACCAGACTCCCTCCTTTCCATGTATATATTTATTTTAAAAATCAGGTAGAAATGTATGAAGAGTATATTCTTTCAGCCCTTCTACAGTTCTCTGTCACTATCTTCAATTTACATTTCCAGCTGTTCTGCTACCTGCCACTATCTCTGGCTAGTAAAACTTTGGGTTTGTGTTACTCAAGCTGGGAGAGACAGAAATGTCTGTAGGCAAGATGGCTACAAATCTACTATCCTTACTTGTAGCAATAGGGTTGCCCATGAGTAAACACTTCGCAAGTTGTTGCTGTGTCTAGTCATTTTCCAGTGCCCTGTAGTAAGCTTTTTTTCTTAAAATAATTTTGTACATTTGTATGCTTGTTGTATATAGAGGGTAATTACCTGAATTCCTAATGCTGCTTTTCTGGTAGCAGAAATGAATATTTTTTTAAAAAAACTAATATTTTCCAATAGTTGAAAATGCAATAAACATGCAGATTAGAGTGAAAAGTCTTCTTTCAACTTTGTCTCCCAGCCACCCTGGAAGAGAATCAACAAATGTCAGTAAATTACTATTATCCTTCCAGAGATATTTTATGCATATATTTGCTGTGTGTACATACATTAATTTTTCTTTTATTCACAAATTATTCTGCATCTTTTTTCTATAAGAAATATCAACAAATAAATATAATTCTTAATGTTATGCATATCTATTTCACCGAATATATGTATATTACATTTTGTATATTCAACACATATAAACATTTAGACTTCTAAAATCTTTATTATGAACAATGTTACAATGAACAAAATAATAGATAACTGTATTGGTTGTATATTCATGTGTAACAAGTTACTGTGAACGTTAGAAAGTTTTTGAGTCAGAAATTCAGGTGTAGTTTTGTTGGGTGTTCCTGACTCTGAGTCTCTAAAGAGAGCAGATTTTCTCTCTCTCTCTCTCTCTTTTTTTTTTTTTTTAAATTATACTTTAAGTTCTAGGATATATGTGCACAACTATACACATCTAGATGTGTATAAGAGACAGCTATAAGTCTATCTTTTCACCAGTCCAAGCTATTTGAACTACTGTATCCTTATAGTAAAATTAAATTATATAAGATAAGTCATCTAACTTTTTTAAAAAATGCTTTATTATTTTATTTCTATCTTTATATAAATTTTAGACTTTCTAGCACTACAAAATGCAACAGCCTCATCTTATATAATTTCTGCCCAATTCCTAGAATCAGTTTCTCCAAGTAATTTCTTTACTGGATAATGATATTAGAGACCAATATCTGGGCACTAGGTGTGCTCAATGTTACTGGGGTGTCAATAAGTTTAGCTTGCAGAAGAAGGCAATAATATGTGTTCACTAACACATGTATTATATACAGATCTGTAAATGTTTTTATATGTAAACATCTATATATTAAGCTAAACATGAGTTCAGACTGCTGTCTCATATTCTAATCCATTAAAATATGGATCATTCTAGTCTCTTATTCTTGCTTATTGCTAACTTTCCATTGCAACATGTGAGAAATTAGCCTCAACCATCTACCATCTATTTACTTAATTGTTTAATTCCAGCCTAGATGCACAGAATTATCACAATTGTTACCCCATATCTCATACTAGGCTGCAGAGATTATATCAAGTTTCTCTCTGATTTAGCCTTATGGACTTATTTCCAAAACTACATAGGTTAGTACCTTTTCCCACACCCCATCAATGAATTGTTTCATACACATAGTATCATTAAATTGTTTTGTCACTTCTGCATTCCACCCTGGGATCTCCTGACCTTCTAAATGATTTTTGAATTTGCATACATTAAGGTTTACTGTTTGTACTGAAAACCTCTATGGGCTTTGACAAATGCATAGTGACATGTATCCGCAGTTACAGTATCATCTCATACACAATAGATTCACTGCCATAAAAAGTTCCCTATGCTTAATGTATTCAATCCTTCTTCACCTTCTGCTGAAACCCAGCAAAGAACTGTACCCAGCTAAAAGTTCCATCATTGTACTTTACCTCTTTACATTAGATGTGGTGAAGTCCCATTCAGAACTTCTTAAATTTTAGTTTTATATGTTTTATGTTCTAAAAGCTTTGCTTACCCCAGGGCTGCAAAGGTTTTCTCTCTCTCTCTCTCTTTTTTTTTTTTTTGTGGAAGTTTTCCAGTTTTAGATTGTACATTTTGAATTAGTTTTTGTGTATGACTGAAGAAAAGGTCAATGTTCATTGTTTTCTCATCAGAATACCTAGTTAATCTAACACTACTTTGTTAAAAAAGTTTTCTTCCTTAATTAAATTGGCTTGGCAACTCTGTCAAAAAATGAAGTCATTATATATGTGAGAATCAATATCTGACCTCTTTTCTATTTCATTAATCTATAAGTCTATCTTTTCACCAGTCCAAGCTATTTGAACTACTGTATCCTTATAGTAAAATTAAATTATATAAGATAAGTCATCTAACTTTTTTTTAAGAAATGCTTTATTATTTTATTTCTATCTTTATATAAATTTTAGACTTTCTGGCACTACAAAATGCAACAGCCTCATCTCATATAATTTCTGCCCAATTCCTAGAATCAGTTTCTCCAAGTAATTTCTTTACTGGATAATGATATTAGAAACCAATATCTGGGCACTAGGTGTGCTCAATGTTACTGGGGTGTCAATAAGTTTAGCTTGCAGAGGAAGGCAATAATATGTGTTCACTAACACATGTATTATATACAGATCTGTAAATGTTTTTATATGTAAACATCTATATATTAAGCTAAACATGAGTTCAGACTGCTGTCTCATATTCTAATCCATTAAAATATGGATCATTCTAGTCTCCTATTCTTGCTTATTGCTAACTTTCCATTGCAACATGTGGGAAATTAGCCTCAACCATCTACCATCTATTTACTTAATTGTTTAATTCCAGCCTAGATGCACAGAATTATCACAATTGTTACCCCATATCTCATACTAGGCTCCAGAGATTATATCAAGTTTCTCTCTGATTTAGTATTATAGACTTATTTCCAAAACTACATAGGTTAGTACCTTTTCCCACACCCCATCAATGAATTGTTTCATACACATAGTATCATTAAATTGTTTTGTCACTTCTGCATTCCACCCTGGGATCTCCTGACCTTCTAAATGATTTTTGAATTTGCATACATTAAGGTTTACTGTTTGTACTGAAAACCTCTATGGGCTTTGACAAATGCATAGTGACATGTATCC
>NW_012101920.1:4592410-4597974 GCF_000951045.1 Mandrillus leucophaeus
AAATATCAACAAATAAATATAATTCTTAATGTTATGCATATCTATTTCACCGAATATATGTATATTACATTTTGTATATTCAACACATATAAACATTTAGACTTCTAAAATCTTTATTATGAACAATGTTACAATGAACAAAATAATAGATAACTGTATTGGTTGTATATTCATGTGTAACAAGTTACTGTGAACGTTAGAAAGTTTTTGAGTCAGAAATTCAGGTGTAGTTTTGTTGGGTGTTCCTGACTCTGAGTCTCTAAAGAGAGCAGATTTTCTCTCTCTCTCTCTCTCTTTTTTTTTTTTTTTAAATTATACTTTAAGTTCTAGGATATATGTGCACAACGTGCAGGTTTGTTACATATGTATACATGTGCCATGTCGGTGTGCTGCACCCATTAACTCATCATTTACATTAGGCATATCTCCTAATGCTATCCCTACCTCCTCCCCCAACCCCAAACAGGCCCCGGATGTGTGATATTCCCCATCCTGTGTCCAAGTGTTCTCATTGTTCAATTCCCACCTGTGAGTGAGAACATGCAATGTCTAGTTTTCTGTGCTTGCGATTATGCAGCCATAAAAAAGGATGAGTTCATGTCCTTTGTAGGGACGTGGGTGAAGAGAGCAGATTTTCTGTCTATCTCTGGTCAGCCTTCAGGTTTAGTGTCTGTTTTCTTTTACTAATAAGGTTTTCAAGTTTCATCCATGTGTCATGTATGCACGTAATATTACTTTATTCCGTTTTAGAGCTGAATAACATTCCACAATATGAATATAATGATTTGTTTATTGCTTCATCAGTTGATGAATGTTTTAGTTATTTCTACCTTTTCTCTATTGTGAATCATGTTACTATGAACGTTTGAGTAAATGCATGTATATGTTTGAGTGTGTTTGTGTGTTTGTGTACATGTTTTAAATCCAATCGGATATATGCCTAGAGTGAAATTGCTGGGTTATAAGGTCACTCTACCATTACCCTTTTAAGAAATGGCATTGATTTCTATACTTTGATTTACTCACATTACCAACTAATATTTTCAAGTTCATGAGTATATGAAAACCATTAGCAATATTAGGGTAGTTTATGTTTAGCAAGCAAATTGCTATTCCTTTACCCACAGTTTATTTATTTAATTTACTCAATAAATGTTCAAGAAAAAGAACTAGAGAGAGAAAAATACTAAAAATTGATTAAGCAAGTGCGTCATATATTTTACAGAGCATATATACTGTGATAAACACAGGAGATGATTTGTACCTCTACTTTCAAATCAATTTCTAGGAATAAGAAGCTCATTTGGTATCAATTATACGTAGAAGTTATCTTCTCCCTGTGGTGGTTCATGGGTGTGTCAGCTCAATTGTATTCTGTTGTTTTTGAGAATGGTGGTAATATGCTTTTGTTTGAAAACCAAAGAACATTCCATGTGATACTATTCTCCTTGATTTCTGTGATTTTTCTCATTGAATACGTATTGGAGAAAAACATTGTTTTTCTATTTGGACTGCTTTGCTATTTTGCATCAAGACAACCAATACTTCATTAGACAAATCAGACTTGCATGTAAAACAATAGTGATTTTCGACTGTGATTTTGGCAGCAGGTTTTGTGTTGAAATAATTTATCTTTATTTTAATTCTGAGCTTTGGTGTTTTTAGTTGTTGTTTCTTCAAATATATAGTTTAGGTATAAATGTTTGCAGATGTTCCAAACTTGATTTATTAAAAGGGTTTGAGTACAAATCCCTTATGCAATTAAAGGCCTATTCATATGTGTGTGTGTGTGTGTGTGTGTTTGTGTGTACAACGAAATGCTGTTAACAAATAGCTTTAATAGAATAGCATAATAGTTTATGGAAAACTTGAGTGTGAGTGGCTAATAGATACGAGCTGGTCTGATCTTATGAAAAAATACAATTTTTTGTTTTCTCTGATTAAAAAGTAGTGTGTGCACATTGTAGAGAATTTTGAAAACATGGGAAGGTACAAAGCGTAAATATTACTTTTAATTCCCAAACTCAGAAATAAACATTCAATTATTTGCTATTTGTTTTCCAATATTTTCCTTAAGCTTATTAATGTTGAAATTCAGAAATTTCACCTGGATTTGTCTCAATGAGAGTCTCTTTTTATGAATTTTGCTACAGTAGAATATGTATCATGTTACTTTCTGCTTGGCATTTTCCTTGACAAGCTCCCCATCAGACTTAATTAAAAAATCTGAAGTCTTTAACCCAGCTTCCATGGTGTACACAAATTTCAGAGTTCTCATGATTTGACCCATGTCTAGGTCTACAACTTTATCTCCATTAAATAAATAAATTGGCATTTTAGATCTGAAAACTCAGATGTTGTTGTTCTTGATGTTTTAATTTATAAAAATATTATTCTACTTTTTGTTCTGTTGTTTCCTGTCCACCTATCGTTCCTGTCCTCCTGAAGTTCCTAATCTGTGTATATTTGACCCCCAGTATCTCTGCTACATGCCTTTTTGCCTTATTTTAAAATTCATCAAATGATATTACTTTTTCTTAATCTTAGTTCCAGATCATGTCTTATTGTTAATTAGGTTGAACAATTTTTCCCCTGGAAGTATTAGACAATTGTTTTTGTTAAACTGATGTCTTTTCGTATCTTTCCCCCAGTGTTGACGTGTCCTCTTATTATAAGATATTTACACAGGAAGAATACCCTTTGCTTGTGTTACATAATATTTTGTCATTTGCCACCTATTTAAAGTATTTTTGCTATAAAATCATTTAATTTTTCATATAGTCCAATATGTGTTTTTGTTTAACTTTAAGATTAATTTTTGAATATTAGACCTAAAATACCTTCTGTTATTTTGCCTAATAAACTATTATATAAACATTTAGCTATAATATTTCTGGTAATGTTATTGTTTTCTTTTTCAATATGTGACTTTTAAATACTGCTGAAATTTGTGAATAGTGGGAACTTGTTATTTTTCCCCAAGTGAATAACCAATTTTCCTCCTGAAATAGTAACTCAATAATCCGATAATTTTCAAATATGTTGAGATATTATGTTTTAATATACTAAGTTCTCATGTGTACTTGTTAGCTTTCTGGGTCTTTTCCTTTTTGCTAGTGATTTACCTTCCTGGGTTATAGCTTGTGATATACACTTCTAAAATTATTTTAATACATAGTTTAAGTCCTTGTTGCACCACAGCTCAGCAATTCTCATGTGTTTATTCTTTCACACACAGACTTTTGTCATTCACGTTCTTAAAAAAAATCTTGCTCAGGTTTTCCTTGAAATTGAACTAAATTCTTAAGTTTTGGGGGGAAAAATGATGTTTGTATAATGTCGTATCTTCCTATCCAGGAGCATGTTTATTTTTTATTTTTATTTTTATGATTTGGCATTATATATATATCCATTACACAAATACAGTTTATAGTTTTTTTTTTTAATCTATACACAATCTTTCCAGTTCTCCGAGTGCCCCTTTTTTTCACACGCAGAACTTCCTCTTGTCTTTAACTGAGGCTCTTTCTGTTTTACATTTCCACATTTGATCACATCTCTTCCTCTCTCCGTTCAGGGTGCATCTCTGCCATTCCATGTGGCGTCTTGTATTCTTAAAAGTACTTTTTAGGTTTATATTTTAAATACTTTAATATATTTTCCTTTTGTTTTAAATTCTGTTTAAAAATATTTAGAATAGAAAGCTGGCATTGTCTACAGTGAATTTCTTCATTTCCTTCAATAAAACAATTGTACATTTTGAGTGCAAATTATTTATTTCCATCATACCGCCGTTGGCCTTTACAGTCTTACTACCAGCCTTGATCCCTCAGTTGCCTCCCTACCATGCATACAATTTTGCTCAGCCAAACATTATAGCTTTTACAGCTCGGCTTAGATACCCAGTTTTATTTCCTTGATTCTCCCACGCTAGACTAAGTGACTGCTCACTCTATACTCAGGGTCCAGTACACTATGCCTCTAATAGTGCAATTGTCACATTTGTTCACCTTATTTAGATAATTTAGGTTCCAGTTTTCAAATCCATTTAATTCGTATTTTATCCTTTAATATTGAAATCATTTTAATAATTTAAGACAATGTTTAAAAAAATCTGGATTATAACAATGTGATTTGTGATTTTTTTCTGAAATGAAGGTGGAAAAAATATATTAAATTTTATAAATGCAAAAAAATTTATGGCTGGGCATGCTAATTCATGCCTGTAATCCCAGCACTGTGGGAGGCTAAGGCAGGAGGATCCCTTGAGGCCCAGAATTTGAGATTAGCCTGGGCAACATAGCAAGACCCATTTCTGCAAAAAATAAATAAATAAATAAATAGCCAGGCTTGATGGTATGTGCCTATAGTCCTTGCTACTCAGGAGACTGAGGTGAGACAATTGCTTGAGGCCAGGTGTTTGAGGCTGCAGTGAGCTATGATGACACCAACCTGGTCCCTGGAATGCTCTGCTTAGACGCCATCCATGCTTTCTAAGTTCCTACTATCCTTCTAGAACACTGCACTCCAGTCTGGGCAACAGAGTGAGACCCTGCCTCAAAAAAAAAAAATTATGTGTAGTCATGTGCTGCTTAATGACATTTGGTTGACAGGCCACATAAACAACTGTTATCTCTATAAGATTATAATACTGTGTTTTTACTGTAACTTTTCTATTCTTAGATATATTTACATACACAGATACTTACCATTATCTAACAGCTGCTTCTAGTATCCAGTACAGTAACAGGCTGTATAGATTTGTAACCTAGGAGCAGTAAGCTCTACCATATAGCCTAAGTGTATAGTAGGTTACACCATCTAGGTTTGTGTAAGTATGCTCTGTGATGTTCACACAATCAGTAATTGCCTAATGACACATTTCTCAAAACATATCCGCATTGTTATGTAACACATACCTGTTTGTCATTACTTGTCCAAACAGCACTCGGGCATGTACAATAATAATCAAATTTAGTACTTTTTGTTGTTTTGCCAACTTTCAATCATCCAAAATTTTGATTTTAAACATTTAAAACATTGTTATTGGGAGTATATACTTGTCAAAATAGAAAGATGAAATAGATTTCATTTAATGAAATGTTAGTTGAATTTATAACTGTAACATATTTAGACATAGGATCTGTGGATGACTATTTGTGTGTTGGGTGGGAAGAAAGATGATGGACAAGTAAAATTGTTTTTGAACCTTCTGTAGATTTTAATATAGCAGCGTGAATGTTGATATCCTGGTGGGAAAGTGGCTGTCCGCTGTAGAAATAAAAATTTGGAGAAAGTGGTGTCCATATCTGTGTGTGTGTGTTTCCCCAATGGTTCTGTTTAGAACACTTCCAACTATTTTTCAAAATGAAAATGCTGGCCAGGGTACTTGTATATAGGTAATTATTATTTGCTGTTCCAAATGCTGCTGAAACTTTGCATCTTTTTTTTTTTCTTTTGAGACAGAGTCTTGCTCTGTCGCCCAGGCTGGAGTTCAGTGGCACAATCTTGGCTCATGGAACCTCTGCCTCCCAGGGTCAAGCAGTTCTCCTGCCTCAGCCTCC
>NW_012101920.1:4599114-4603608 GCF_000951045.1 Mandrillus leucophaeus
CCCACCACCACACCCAGATAATTTTTTGTATTTTTAGTAGGGGAGGGGTTTCATTATGTTGGCCAGGTTGGTCTCGAACTCCTGACCTCAGGTGATCCACCCACCTCAGCCTCCCAAAGCGCTGGGATTACAGGTGTGAGCTACTGCACCTATATATACATATATTTATACACACACACACACACACACACAGTGTAAGGTTGCTCAGTCTTTAAAAAGATGGGAGCCTGAAATTTGTGACAACACGAATAAACCTGAAGGACATTATTAGGAGATACATAGATAGATAGACAGATAGATAGATATATCCTAACATATATATGTGTGTGTCACAATACCTTTATCCATTCATCTATCAAAGGAAACTTGGGTTGTGTCTGCATCTTGACCATTGTGAGTAATGCTGCAAGGAACATGGGAGCATGAAATCTTTTTTAAGGTACTGATTTAGTTTCCTTTATGTATATACCCAGAAGAGGGATTGCTAGATCATATGGTTGTTCCATTTTTAATTTTTAAAGAAATCTCCATACTGTTTTGCATAATGGCTGTACAAATTTACGTTTCCAACAGTATACTAGGGTTCCCTTTTCTCTACAACCTCAGCAACACTTGTAATCTCTTGACTTTTTGATAGTAGGTATCCTAATGAGCATGAGGTGATAGTGATTCTGGTTTTGATTTGCATTTCCCTGATAATTAGTGTTGTTGAACACCTTTGCATATTGGTTATTTGTATGTCTTCTTGGGAAATCGTCTTTTTAGGTTCTTTGCTCATTTTTAATAGGGGTTTTGTTTTTTTTTTTTTGCTAATGAGTTGCATGAGTTTCTTATATAATTAGAATATTAACTTTTTATTACAGATATAATTTGCAAATTTGTTTTCAGACTCCTTATGATATGTTTCATTTTGTTGATTGTTTCTTTTGCTATGCGGAAGTTTTTTAGTCCAGTGCAGTCCCACATATTTGTTTTTGCTTTTGTTGCCTTAAGCTTTTGGTGTCATATCCAATGAATCATTGTCAATACCAGTGTCATGAAGCTTTTCCTCTGTGTGTTCTTCTAAGAGTTGTATGGTTTTAGGTGTAACGCTGTAATCCATTTCTAGCTTACTTTTGTATATGGATAATACAATGGTCCAGTTTTATTCTTTTGCATGTGAACATCCAGTTTTCTGATTGAAGAGCCTATCCTTTTCCCATCACATATTTTGGATGCCTTTGTCAAAAATTAGTTGACTATGTATGCCAGTGTTTATTTCTGAGCTCTTGACTCTGTTCCATTGATCTATATATCTGTTTTCATTCCAGTACCATAATGTTTAGATAATTATAGATATGTAATATAATTTGAAATTAAGATAGGCAAAACCTCCAAATTGTTCCTCTTCCTCAAATTACTTTGGCTATTCAGGATTCATTTCTGCCTTTGTACAAATTTTAGCTTTTGTGTCTATTTCTGTGAAAAAAAGCCTTTGGAATTTTGATAGGGATTTTGTTGAATCTATAAATATCTTTGGATAATATGAGTATTTTTACAATGTTAATTCTTCCAATCCATGAACATAGAATTTCTTCCCAATTATTTTTCTCTTTAATTTCATTCATCAGTATTTTATAGTTTTTAGTATGTAACTCTTTTACCTATAGTTAAATTTCTTCCTAAGTATTTTATTTTCTGATGCTATCATAAATGGAATTATTTTCTTTTGGAATAGTTTTTTTAGTGTAGAAAAAACTACTAAATTTTGTATGTTGATTTTTTATCCTGCAACTTTATTGAATTTATCTATTAGTTCTAATATTTCTGTGTGTGTGTGTGAAATCTTAGGGTGTTCTATATATGGGATTATGTCATCTGCAAAGATATAATTTTACTGTTTCCTTCCCAATTTCAATGCCTTTGATTTCTTGTTCTTGTCTGATTGCTTTTGCTAGTACTTCCAGTACTACACTGAATAGAAGTGACAAGAGTATCATCCTTACCTTGTACCAGAGAGTATAGAGTATGTTTACTGGAGTTTTTCATAAATATTCTTTATTAGGTTGATACAACTATCTTCTGTAGGCATTTTGTTGACAGATTTTATCATGAATGGATGCTGAACATTGTCAAATTTCTATATTTATTGAGGTGATTGTGTGATTTGTATCTTTTATTCTGCTAATGTGGTATATCACATTGATTGATTTGTGTATGTTAAATTAGTCTTGCATTCCAGAGTTAAATCCCACTTGCTCACACTGTATGATACTTTAAATAAGTTGTTGAATTTGATTTGCCAGCATTTTATTCAGGATTTTTGCATGCATGTTTATTAGATATTGGTCTGTAGTTTTCTTTTCTTGTGATTTTGTCTGGCTTTAGTATCAGGGTCATGTTGGCTTCATGAAATGGGTTTGGAAATATTCCCTCTATGGAGAAGTCTTTTCTAATTTAGTTTTCGTTAGTCACAAACTAATAGCATTTTTTCAGTTCTCTATTTTGAAAATTCTCTTTCACTGATGCCTTTTCTGGTCAGAACTGGAATGACTATATTGCAAGGGAATACTTATACACTTGGAGTTTAAATGAATACAAACAATTAGCTGTGCTAATGGCAATTATGCTAAAAGTGCACTTCCATTATATTCTCATCTGTTTAATGGCAACTTTCAATATGTAAATATGTTTAAAGAGCATTTGCATAGCATGTTTGATTAATTTCATTTTAATAGCAATTATCTTAAGTAAAAAAATAATGTAAATCTGTGCTTGACGCCTTCCCAGAGGTTACCAAAGGGTCTTTATACACAAGTAAAATGGATTTTATACTATTTTGGAGCCAATGTTCTATAATCTTGAAAGAGTACTCAAATATGCCAGGCCTAGGACACTTGTTTCTATGCATCCAATTCAGGATCTTTTATTTTTTATTGATTTGTCCTTTACATTTGCAAATCTAGTCTGTGTTCATTAATCAGCCAATGAGCTGATACCTTCAATCATAGTTTTGCATATGAATACCCGAAGGTTATAATATCATGGATTAATTCAGTTAATATGTGGGGCAAGCTTCTCACATGTGCCAGGTACTCTGCAAGGTATCAGGAATGCAATGGTCTCTTGCCTTCACAGAGCTTCAAATCTGATGACAAAAGTCAACAATACACAAAACACAAAAGAGTCTCATCTGTGTTGCAATACAAACAATTTTCTTAAGGAAATACTTAGAAAGCACTTGTTCCAGAACTAGGAGGTCAATATAGGCTTTTCAGAATAATTAATATCTAGGTTCATACCTGACTGGTGAGTGGAAAGAGTCTGGCAGAGGAACATGAAGGAGATGGGTGATGAGAAAGGACAGGAGCTGGGAGTGGCAGGCAGGGACACACTGCAAAAGACTTAAGTTAAGTAGGAAACACAATGATATAGGCAACAGAGGACAGTGGCCTTACTGAAGTTTGTATCATGGGAATGGAAAAGTGAAAGGATTCAAGAGCTATTCCCAAATCTAAATATATAGGATTTTGTTATTAATTTAACTGGAGAGAGACAGGAAGGAGTATAGCATTTCTCAAACCTTTCCAAACATAAAGATAACTCAAAATGAGTCGTTAATACATAGATTCTCAGCCCACCTTCAGGTTTCCTAAGTCAGAATTTCAGGGGATTTTGTGTTTAGCAAAGCTGATGATCAGAAACTTTTGAGAAAACTGGAATAAAGGATGACCGTGTCTTTTACTGGAGCAACTGAGTTAAGCTATGGTAGTAACCATTACAAAGGACACCAGAAGGGAGGAACTGGTGAAAGGGATATGGAATGGGTAAAAAGATGGCATTGATCTTTTGATACATTGTGTTTTCGCAGCCTTCTGGGACTTCAAAAAAGAGATGGCTTGCAGGCAGATGGAGGTGCTGATCCTCAGGGGAGTGATCTGGTTGGAAGATAAAACCTTGAGAAGCCAGCAGGTTATCATAGGTGATAGTGAAGGTGGATGCAGCTGAGGTGGTTAGAGTATGTAGAGTGAGGATAGAAGAGGCCTACAACAATTTAAGTAGAGTAGAAGAAATTTCTGCAAAGAATACTGAGAACGGGCCATCAGAGTATACAGGGAAAAAACAGGTTTATTGTACCAAGAAAACTTCTTCTAAGACAAGAGAAGAGTGTCATTGACAGTGACAAGTTTGTAGTATAGCTAGGAAACAAAATAAGACGTTAATACAGGAAGGAAAATAAGACTTATCTTTTACATTCAGCAGTAAGAAATTTAATAGTGCCAAAAATGCATTTGAGTTCTCTGAGTAGTACAAGAGGCCTTCAAAAAGTTTATGGAAGATGAGTACTATGAAAAAACTATGTGTGGATTTTCTTTTTCTTTTTCTTTTTTTTTTTTTTTTGCACCAAAATTACCTCGTACTAACTTGTTATAACACGTGTGAACAAGATTTAGTTTGAGACACTAAGAAGAAGACATCAGTTTGAAAAGCGCCCCTACAGACATAAGATTGAAA
>NW_012101920.1:4604263-4636771 GCF_000951045.1 Mandrillus leucophaeus
CCCCCTTCCTATTCTTTCTCCAGAGTCCCCGAAGTCCATTGTGTCTTTCTTAGGACTTTGTATCCTCATAGCTTAGCTCTCACATGTGAGTGAGAACATACAATGTTTGGTTTTTCATTCCTGAGTTACTTCACTTAGAATGATAGTCTCCAATCTTATCCAGGTCAGTCTGAATGCCATTAATTCACCCTTGAAAAAAATATTGGTGCCAGATGAACCATAGTAATCAATAAATGTTCTAATATGTTAAAATTTTGGTAAAATATCATTTTACCTTTTATTATCTCTATTGCCTGTGGCTTCTCATTTTTGTTAAGAAAACTACTGTGAGGAAGTGACAATCTCATACTTACTGTTTAGTGCTGTGCTCTGCCACAAGAGGATGAGTTTAGACATCATTATTTTATATTTTGGGTGTTAAGCTTTTGATACGGTTTGACTCAGTGTCCCCACCCAAATCTCATGCTGAATTGTAATTCCCAGTGTTGGAGAAGGGACCTGATGGGAGGTGATTGGATCATGGGGGCAGATTTCCCCTAGCTATACTCATGATAGTGAGTGAGTTCTCACGAGAGCTGCTAGTTTAAAAGTGTGTGGCACTTCCCCCTTGGCTCTCTCTCTCCTGCCACCATGTGAACACAGTGCTTGTTTGCCCTTTACCTTCTGCCATGATCATAAGTTTGCTAAGGCCTCCCAGTCATAGTTCCTGTTAAGCCTGCAGAACTCTGAGTCAATTAAACCTCTTTTCTTCTTAAATTACCCAGTGTCAGGTAGTTCTTTATAGCAGTGTGAGAACGGACTAATGCAGCTTTCTATTGGCACTTGGAACACAAGGTACTTGCATGTGCATATGTGTGTATGGTATATGTATGTACATACTTACACTTGAGTTTTGATTTATATTCCAGCAAAAGGGTGATAGAGCCATATTCCTCTCATTTATTCACTTGGACTTCTTGATAAATGTTCACTATTACCTAATCTTTAGTAATTCTGTATAATACCTCTATCTCCAACCTACACAATCATCATCATCATCATCATTTTAACAATAGCAAGAATTCACCTAAAGCATATTGATTCAAGAACCATGCAATGTGCTACATATTCATTATATCATTTAATTACTCAATGCAACTCTTAAGCATTTTACCCTAAAAATTCTTACCATAGTTATAAAGGAAAAATAACAGTAAACCCTGCCGATATATAAGCTATAAATATATAATCACTATTTATAACTCATAAAACCTTCAAAATTCAACCTCCAATAAAACCAGTCATACATTTTGCTGATAAATATCACAATGTTTAAACATAACATAAAACAAGAACTTAATTTTCAAATGGGTTTAAATATTAATTTATGGGCACCCTCAAATAATGGCAACAGCTCATTCCAACCTCTACTATCTCTGCAAGGAAGCTGTGCTTAAATTGCAAATCACTTTTATCAACCCATTAAAACAGACTCTCTATCAGGCAATGCTTGGCCTGCTTCCACTCAGCTTGTCCATGTACTTGAACATTAAAGAATCATAGAAATCCATCTCTCTATATTACATTAGAAAGTTTCTCAATATAACAGGAAAAGATAAATTATTTTTTTAAGTGCTAGTTGAAGTTTGAGCTGGTTGAGCTTAAAGGCTAATGCAGAAGTCCTCTTATTATAGAGATAATTTCTTTTTTGTTGGGTGAAAAATACAAGGGCTATGTTGGTTATGAACATAAGTCCTACACTCAGGCTAGTTTAACATGAAGAAAATTTAGACAAATCATGTGGTGTTCTATTGTTATTGCCTCAGCAGAACCACACCTCACTTTTTCTGACAATATTCCCAGACTTTATCTGGGGTACCCCTTAACTTTTTACTTCTGTGATCTTGCTGGTACCTGCCTAGGGCTGAGGCAGTTACCCGGGCTTAAGCCATGACTAACATGCTTGTTTGCATTGGCCATGGTGAGTCCAATAGGAACAAACTTCAGGAGTCTTATAGGATCATTGGAAAAGGCCCTGTTTCTTTCCCATTTCATTGTAAGGAGAAAGCAATGATGATAGTGAAAGAAAGAGTGACAGCAAAATAACAAAGAGACATTCTTGATGTAGCAGTCCATGTAGCATGTAGCACCATGCTAAACCCAATGTGCCTTGTCTCTTCCAACGTTCACAGGGTACTAAGATTTTCCCAATATTACAGTCAGAAAACTGAGCCTAGGTGGGTTAAATTCATTGCCAGCACTCCACACAGTTTTCTATGACTCCAGAGGTGGGGCTTCACAAGTTACCTAGGAGATCCTGGCTTGAGACTGTTCTTGAGATTCATAAATATGTCAAAGATTGATAGTAGTCCAAATACCTTTGACCTCACCTAATTCAGAATGAATCAATATATTTTAAAATGCTATCACATAATATATATGGCAAGAGAGGACAAAGTTAGCAAAACTTCTTTAACGTTTAACAATTTGTCTAACATGTCATTTTTCTTCCTAAATGAAATCAAATAATTGATTAGACTCATTTTTATATTGAAGAAGTGAAAATATAAACTTTCTTTTGCAATATAGTTATGTTTTCCCACAAGACCACATGAGCTCTTCTCCTAAGTATGATGGAACGTTCACCCAATCTATTAGATGTCCAGTGTTCTTTGGGTGCCTCCAGCATGAATTTCCTTTCACCACTGAATTCTCAATCACAACATGGCCAGTTCACTTCCTACATGAACATAGACTATGGAGATTGAGGCTACTGTCCATCACATGAAGCCTAAAAATGGAAGCAATAGAGAGAAACCAGAATGAAGTCATGGAAAAAGGAAACATGATCTCAGTCACCCCTTGACCCTCTGTACTCAAGTTCTGTTGGAAACCAGCACTGCTCCAGAACTTTTTGGTTCTATGGTACAATTATTCCTTTTTCTTTTCTTTTTTCTTTTCTTTTTTTTATTTTTTATTATTTATTTATTTATTTATTTTGCTGAGGTTATTTTTCATTGGGTGTTCTGCCACTTGCAAATGTAAACAATACTAAAGTGGATGGGATTTTGAATCTTATCCTTTATGCACAAGGGAGACAAAAATCTGGAGGCTCAAAATTCTGAAAATAGAAAGCTAAGAATATAGAAAATTCCTTGGAGAAAGATGAGAAGAGTAGCATGACTTCAGATAACTGGAGAAAGATTTCCTATGGCATAAGGAGAGTGTGGACAAACACGTCCTTGTAAGATGTCATCTGTTCGGTGCTACTCCAAATCTCTAATGCAAGTCTACCATACCCAAGGAGTCTACCTAAAATGGCATTAAAAGAAGAGCACAGTGTAGGAAGTGTACTGACCATATTGTGATTGAGAATTCAATGGGATAAGGAAATTCATGCTGGAGGCACCCAAAGAACACTGGTCATCTAATAGATTGGGTGAACATTCCACCATAGTTGGGAGAAAGGCACATGCTGTCTTGTGAGAAGACACATCCATATTGCAAAAGAAAGCTTATATTTTTCACTTCTTCAATATAAAAATGAGTCTAATCAATTATTTGATTTCATCTAGGAGAAAAGATGAGAAGTTAGACAAAATTTTTAAATATTAAATTTTGCTAAACTTGTCATCTATTGCCATATAATATTAAGTGACAGCATTTAAAAATATATTGATTCATTCTGAATTGCATGGGTCAAAGGTATTTTAACTACCATCACTCTTTGTCATATTTATGAATCTCAAGAACAGACTCAAGCCAAGATCTCGTATGTAACTTGTGAAGCCTCATCTCTGGAGTCATAGAAAATTGTGTGGCATGCTAGCAATTAATTTAACCCACCCAGGCTCAGTTTCTGACTGTAATATTGGGATAAATCTTAGTATCTTGTGAATGTTGGAAGAGACAAGACACTTTCAGCTTAGTATGGTGCCTGGGACTGCTACATCAAGAATGCTTCTTTGTTATTGTACTGTTTCTTTTTCTATTACTATTACCATTTCTTCTTCTTTACATATTTAATTTAGGCACAGCTTTGGTGAATTGGGAATTCTGAAACTTTGGATTTTATTCAAATTATTATTATTAGCTATTGATGTGACTCTTGGTTCTCTAGACCTCAATCTCCATATTTCTAAAATGAGCGATAATGAATAGTCTCTTATATGCTTTTCAGGTCTGAAATATCTGGGATGTCTCATCATATCTGCATATGTGCAGGGTCATGTGTCTTTATCTCTCTGCTAGTCCATAGTACCCATTCAAAAAACAACAAAGACACTTGAAATGATGAAAACCCAGTGTCCTTTTTTTCAATGTGTTCTTTGTAGTGTGCAGTGTGTTTCATTCCACATATTTTACCCAAATGTTGGAGGAGCTAATATCTTCACAACAACACTGTGAAGAAATCACAGTCACGATTTAGAGTCAGAAGTTGCCATGGAACTGAAATATCTGCTTCTGTGTTCAGCAGCTATTAATCTGTGCTCCAGGTAAAAGCCTCCAATGTTGAAATGAAAGAAAAAATGTTAAGGGAAGCCAGAGAGAGAGGTCAGGCCACCTACAAAGGGAAGCCCATCAGACTAACAATGGATCTCTCTGCAGAAACTCTACAAGCCAGAAGAGGGTGGGGGCCAAAATTCAACATTTTTAAATAAAATAATTTTCAACCCAGAGTTTCATATCCAGCCAAACTAAGCTTCATAAGTGAAGAAGAAATAAAGTCCTTTCCAGAAAAGCAAATGCTGAGGGATTTTGTTACCTCCAGGACTGCCTTGCAAGAGCTCCTGAAGGAAGGAAGCACTAAATATGGAAAGAAAAAACTGGTACCAACCACTGCAAAAATACACTAAAAAAGACCAGTGACACTACGAAGAAACCGCATCAACTGATATGCAAAATAACCAGCTAGCATCATGATGACAGGATTAAATTCACATATAGCAATGTTAACCTTAAATGTAAATGGGCTAAATGCCCCAGTTAAAAGACACAGACTGGCAAATTGGATACAGAGTTAAGACCTATCAGTGTACTGTATTCAGGAGACCCATCTCATGTGCAAAGACATACATAGGGTCAAAATAAAGGGATGGACGAATATTTACTAAGCAAATGGAAAGCAAAAAAAGCAGGGGTTGCAATCCTAGTCTCGGATAAAACAGACTTTAAACCAACAAAGATCAAAAAAAGACAAGGGCATTACATAATGGTAAAAGGATCAGTGCAGCAAGAAGAGCTAACTAGCATAAATTTACATGCACCTAATACAGGAACACCCAGATTCATAAAACAGGTTCTTAGAAACCTACAAAGAGATTTAGACCCCCACACAATAATAGTGGGATACTTTAACACTCTGCTGTCAATATTAGACAAATCAATGAGACAGAAAATTAACAAGAATATTCAGGACTTGAACTCAGCTCTGGATCAAGTGGACCTAACAGACATCTACAGAACTCTCTACCCCAAATCAACAGAATATACATTCTTCTCAGTGCCACATGGCACTTATTCTAAAACTGACCACATAATTGGAAGTAAAACACTCTTCACCGAATGCGAAAGAATGGAAATCATAACAAACTGTCTCTCAGACCACAGTGCAATGAAATTAGAACTCAGTATTAAGAAACTCACTCAAAACTGCACAACTACATGGAAATTGAACAACCTGCTCCTGAATGACCCCTGGGTAAATAATGAAATTAAGCAGAAATTAGGAAGTTATTTGAAACCAATAAGAACAAAGAGACAGCATACCAGAATCTCTGGGACCCAGCTAAAACAGTGCTAGGAGGGAAATTTATAGCACTGAATGCCCACATTAGAAAGCTGGAAAGATCTGAAATCAACAACCTAACACCACAATTAAAAGAACTAGAGAAGCAAGAGCAAAGAAATTCAAAAACTAGCAGAAGACAAGAAATAACTAAGATCAGAGCAGAACTGAAGGAGATAAAGACATGAAAAACCCTTCGAAAAATCAATGAATCCAGGAGCTGTTTTTCTGAAAAAATTAATAAAATAGATAGACCATTAGCTAGACTAATAAAGAAGAAAAGAGAGAAGAATCGAATAGACTCAGTAAAAAAATGATAAAAGGGATATCACCAATGATCCCACAGAAATACAAACTTGCATCAGAGAATACTATAAACATCTCTATGCAAATAAACTAGAAAATCTAGAATAAATGGATAAATTCCTAGACTCATACACCCTCCCAAGACTAAACCAGGAAGAAGTCAAATCCCTGAATAGACCAATAACAAGTTCTGAAGTTGAGGCAGTAATTAATAGCCTACAAACGAACAAAAGGCAAGGACCAGATGGATTCACCACCAAATTCTACCAGAGGTACAAAGAGGAGCTGGTACCATTCCTTCTGAAAGTATTCCAAACAATAGAAAAAGAGGGGCTCCTCCCTAACTCATTTTATGAGGCCAGCATCATTCTGAGAGCAAAATCTGGCAGAGACACAACAAAAAAAGAAAACTTCAGGTCAACATCCCTCATGAACATCAGTGTGAAAATCTTCAATAAAATACTGGCAAAGTGAATCCAGTGGCACATCAAAAAGCTTATCCACCACAATCAGGTCGGCTTCATCCCTGGGATGCAAGGCTGGTTCAATATATGCAAATCAATAAATGTAATCCATCACATAAACAGAACCAATGACAAAAACCACACGATTATCTCAATAGATGCAGAAAAGGCCTTCGATCAAATTCAGCATCCCTTCATGTTAAAAATTCTCAATAAACTAGGCATTGATGGACCATATCTCAAAATTATAAGACCTATTTATGACAGACCCATAGCCAATATCATACTGAATGGACAAAAGCTGGAAGCATTCCCTTGAAAAGTGGTACAAGACAAGGATGCCCTCTCTCCCCACTCCTATTCAACATATTATTGGAAGTTCTGGCCAGGACAATCAGGCAAGAGAAAGAAAGAAAGTTTCTTCAGATAGGAAGAGAGGAAGTCAAATTGTCTGTGTGTGAAGATGACATGATTCTATATTTAAAAAATTTCATCATCTCATCCCCAAAACTCCTTAAGCTGATAAGCAACTTCAGTGAAGTCTGAGGATACAAAATCAATGTGAAAAAAACAGAAGCATTCCTATACATCAACAATAGACAAGCAGAGTGCCAAATCATGAATTAACTGCCATTCACAATTGCTATAAAGATAATAAAATAACTAGGAATACAACTTACAAGGAATGTGAGGGACTTTTTCAAGGAGAACTACAAACCACTGCTGAAAGAAATAGGAGAGGATACAAACAAATGAAAAGGTAATCTATGCTCATGGATAGGAAGAATCAATATCATGAATATGGCCATACTGCCCAAAGTAATTTATGGATTCAGTGCTATTCCTATCAAGCTACCATTAACTTTCTTTGGAGAATTAGAATAAACTACTTTAAATTTCATATGGAACCCAAAATGATCCCATATAGCCAAGGCAATTCTAAGCAAAAAGAACAAAGATGGAGGCATCACGCTACCTAACTTCAAACTATACTACAAGGCTACAGTAACCAAAACAGCATGGTACTAGTACCAAAACAGACATGCAGACCAATGGAACAGAATAGAGACATTAGAAATAACACCACACATCTACAACTATCTGATCTTTGACAAACCTGAGCAAAACAAGCAATGGGGAAAGGGACTCCCTATTTAATAAATCGTGTAGGGAAAACTGGTTAGCCATAACAGAAAACTGAAACTGGAACCCTTCCTTACACTTTACATGAAAATTAACTCAAGGTGGATTAAAGTCTTAAATGTAGAAACCAAATCATAAAACTCTAGAAAAAAACCTTGGCATGGGCCAAGACTTCATGACCAAAACACCAAAAGCAATTGCAACAAAAGCCAAAATTGACAAATGGGAGCTAACTGAAGAGCTGCTGCACAGCAAAATAAACAGTATCAGAGTGAACAGGCATCCTACAGAATGGGAGAAAATTTTTGCAGTCTCTCCATCTGACAAAGGTCAAATATCCAGAATCTACAAGGAATGTAAACAAAGTCACAAGAGAAAACCCCATTCAAAAGTGGGCAAAGGATATGTACAGACACTTCACAAAAGAAGACATTTATCCATCCAACAAACATAGGAAAAAAAAGCTCATCATCACTGGTCATTAGAGAAATGCAAATGAAAACCATAATAAGATACCATCTCACACAAATCAGAATGACAATTATTAAAAAGTCAGAGGCCGGGCACAGTGGCTCACACCTGTAACCCCAGCACTTTGGGAGGCCGAGGTGGGCGGATCACGAGGTCAAGAGGTTGAGACCATCCTGGCCAACATGGTGAAACCCCATCTGTAATAAAAATACAAAAATTAGCTGGACATGGTGGCGCACACCTGTAGTCCCAGCTACTCAGGAAGCTGAGGCCGGAGAACTGCTTGAACCAGGGAGGTGGAGGTTGCAATGAGCCGAGATTGTGCCACTGAAAGGAGACTGTCTCAAAAAAAAAAAAAAAAAGTCAGGAAACAATAGTTGCTGGTGAGACTGTGGAGAAATAGGAATGCTTTTACACTGTTGGTGGGAGCATAAATTAGTTCAACCACTGTGGAAGACAGTGTGGCGATTCCTCAGGGATCTAGAACCAGAAATACCATTTGACCCAGCAATCCCATTACTGGACATATACTCAAAGTATTACAAATAATTCTATAAAGACACATGCACACGTATGTTTATTGCAGCACTATTTACAACAGCAAAGACTGGGAACCAACCCAAATGCCCATCAGTGATAGACTGGGTAAAGAAAATGTGGCACATATACACCATGGAATACTATACAGCCATAAAAAGAATGAGATTATGTCCTTTGCAAGGACATGGATGAAGCTGGAAGCCATCATTCTCAGCAAATGAACACAAGAACAGAAAACCAAACACAGCATATTCTCACTCATAAGTGGGAGTTAAATTATTATTATTATTATTATTATTATTTTATTTATTTATTTTTTTTGAGACAGAGTCTTGCTCTGTCGCCCAGGCTGGGGTGCAGTGGCCGGATCTCAGCTCACTGCAAGCTCCGCCTCCCGGGTTTACGCCATTCTCCTGCCTCAGCCTCCCGAGTAGCTGGGACTACAGGCACCCGCCACCTCGCCCAGCTAGTTTTTTGTATTTTTTAGTAGAGACGGGGTTTCACCGTGTTAGCCAGGATGGTCTCGATCTCCTGACGTTGTGATCCACCTGTCTCGGCCTCCCAAAGTGCTGGGATTACAGGCTTGAGCCACCGCGCCCGGCCAAGTGGGAGTTAAATTATAAGCACACATGGACACAGGGAGCAGAACAACACACACTAGGGCCTGTCAGGGGTCAGGGGATAGAGAACATTAAAACAAATACCTAATGCATGCGGGCCTTAACACCTAGATGATGGTTGACAGGTGCAGCAAACCATCATGGCACATGTGTACCTATGTAACAAACCTGCACATTCTGCACATGTATCCCAGAACTTAAAGTAAATAATAATAATAATACTAATAATAATAAAACCTCAATTTTCCTTTCTGCCACGTCTCGTAAAAAATGTGTTAGGCATGCTAAGAAAACAGAAAGAAAGCTGTTTTTTTTTTTAAAGGCAGGAAAAAATGGAAAAACCAAGTTTATGTTAAATTAATTTCTGAAGTAAGCCATCTCCTTGAAATTGCTCCTAGCAACTTTCCATCTCCCTTCTGCTCTCCACCTCCAATCCCCAGGCTTTAAATAGGATGAAGGGTTAAACCTTTTACTGGTGAAGAAGTATTTATGTGCATTTAGGGAAGAGAGAAAATATTTTATTAGCAGACTGCTGCTGGGGAAAATTGGTCCTCCTGATATATGTGAGAAAGTAAATGTGTCCCTTTCACCTGAAACTGGTACATCAAAGTCCACTAACTTCAATTATCTTGACAAAAATGATTTAACAAAGTAGAGAATAATAGGAGGACCTAGGAGGAGGATTCTAGAGGAAGGAAAAAGTACTGCAACATCTAGGCCTTAGGCCCTTCACCATGAGAAACCTTAGAAATGGACCCAAATAGCATCTGAGAGGGTGAAGTGTTCTGGGAGATTTGTCTGTGAGAAAATGATAGGTTTCACATTTAATAATAAGATGCAGTCTTTCAGTTTCTGCTGAGCCAAGACGTAATTTTGTTTTCAGTTCAGCTGGATCATTTCCATCAGCTTGCCAACATGGAATGAGATCCCATATTGACAGACAAACAAAAACAATTCCATGATCCCTGCATTTACCCAACAGTATCTGAGCTTCTGATAAATTCTTGTTAAATGAATGTATGAAACAAAAACATATACTGTGAATTTATGAAAATGTTTACTAGAATTCTGTTTAAAAGTTGATTTGTGGTCAGGTGCGGTGGCTCACACCTGTAATCCCAGTGGTTTGGGAGGCCGAGGTGGGCGAATCACAAGGTCAGGAGTTCGAGTCCAGCCTGGCCAACATGATGAAACCCTGTCTCTGCTAAACATACAAAAAGTTATCTGGGCATGGTGGCACGCACCTGTAATCCTAGCTACTTGGGAGGCTGAGGCAGGAGAATTGCTTGAACCCGGGAGGCAGAGGTTGCGTCATTGCACTCCAGCCTGGGCAACAGGGCAAGACTCCATCTCAAAAAAAAAAAAAAAAAAAAAAATTGTGTTGTTTCTGTTTCTTTGCTTAGTTCTATTTTTGTAAGGTCTTCAACCCAATTGCCAATGAATAGTGGAACAGTAATTACTTAACATAGACCAGGAATGACTCTATCCTCCCTTTTTAAATGAAATAGGAAAATGATTTTCTGGAAGTTGGAAAGCGACCTGAAATTGCAAATTCTGGCCAGCAGATGTTTAAATTTGTCATCAGCAAGGAAAACTGAGAAAATTCTATTAGATGTGTCCTGAATATTTTTTGCCTATCTTAAAGGATCTGTTCTATCAATGCTGGGAGATACATTATGGCAAGACAGCAGATTACTGCACAGAAGGGACTGACTTCTGTATACAGGACACAGAAATGCAGGGCTCCAGACTTTCCATGTTTATATTGCCTAGTTTATATTACCTACCTGTGTTCTGTAGAAAATGAGTCTGCCCACCCTTGATTATGTCAAACAGAGGTGTCATTGTTTGTAATTTGTTTGGACAAATTCCTTAGCTAATTTCGTAAAACAAACGAGCCTGGTAATGTAGGATACATATGGACTTTTCAAAGTCTGGATGAAATTTCAACAGAAATAAAATGTGGGGCTCTCTCTCTCCAGTTAAAAAGACTAAACTTGCACGTGCACACACACATGCACGCACACACACGCACGCACACACATGCACACGCGTCACACACACGCGCACATACACACACACGTGCATATACGTCACGCACACACACACGCACATAATGCTAAATTGACAGAACAGCGAAGTGTTGATGTCTGAGAAAAACGGTTTCCATCCACTGTCTCCATGGTAATGCCTGCTTTTTTAAAAGGGTGCTTTATAAATTAATATACATTTAAGAGAAAAATGCATACCCATTAGAGGAAAGATTACAAGGGTTTAGTTGGGTTCTGCTTTCCAACTGATCCTTCTTTTTGGCAATAGTGCGCTGAACCCTGGTGTCTTTTTGAAGGGAGTGAGGGAGCAAATCCAGTTCTTGACCTTGGAACTTAATATTTCCTTATTTCCAGCTTCCAGTGCCATTTAAATTTTATCCTAATTTTACCTTTGTTAAAAATGCCTGAGATTTCAACAGAGTCTTGCTGGGAGCTTTGGATTGTTAGCATTTGTCGGTTCAGAAAATTATCTGTTTGCTTTTTTTTCTTCCCATTTTTTTGAGGTGAAAGTTCAGCACATAAATTACATGATAATGTCAGGAAGTAGGCTGTGATGCCTTGCTTTTAGCAGGTGACGTTTTTGAAGTTCCTGGGATCATAACGTTGCTTCAAGTCACTCTGAAATGTGCATTGTATTGAAGTTATGTATATTGATTTGGCACTTGGTTAGCCTCCATGAAAATCAGGACCATTTTTCAAAGCTTCCTTTTTTGAGTTACTCATAACTGAGGAGTTTTAAATCTCTTTTCGCCAAACAATCAACATTTAGCCTCTCTTGTTATTTTCTCCAGGTTCCATGATTTTTATAACTCAATATTTATAAGTGATTTAAATCTGAGTTTCTCAAAAAATGCAGTATTATGTATATTGCTCAATTCGTTCCCCAAATGTAAACAAGACCTAAAATACAGATACCATGTTTCAGTATGGATACATTCCCAAAATTCATATCTTTGCAAAAATGTTTATCAAAAAGTTTACCGTAAGCACACACACACACACACACACACACACAGAAAATGTAAGAAAGGTACAACAGTTATCCTTTTGCATGAGAAGAAATTTGTGTTAAATTGTCCATGCCTATCATAGAACGCTTCCAGTTGCAAAGTTCCTCTTTTTTGGCATTATAAAACTCCACAGATTATCCCCTGCTCTCAAACATGCCTGTGTGTGTGTTCATAACAACAGAAGGGAAAATGTCCTTTGAGCAGGAGACCCGCTTCTCCTGGGGCTTGAGTTCTGTTAAGCAGTGCCAGCGACCTCACATGCAATGATGCTTTGCACTTAAGCCATTAGTTTCAGAAACTCCTCCCATGATGAGCAGTCTGAGACCAAAGCCCTGGTTTCCTGTGCGGTGTTTGCTGACATTCTGATACAGAATGCTTGTTAGAGGCATTGTCATGCATTTCCAAGGGACCTTAAAAACTAAGAAATCCGTACAACCTCGCTACTGTTTTTATGAATAAATGCCTGTTCCTGATCTTATCTTTTGGCACCGCCTGGCAATAACTTCTCCACACCTCTGTACTATGGGTATTGTCAAAGAAAAAGTCTGTAAGGTTTTATTCTTTAGAGAATTATTCCATCTCCCTCAGGCATTTCCTAGGATGAACAGTTCTGCATAGGGATAAATAGAGGCTGATAAAAATGGCTCATCCCATAATGCAATTTTTCCCAAGAAAAGTCAGAAAACAAATTGGGGACACTGTGAACCCTGATCCAGATGTAAGTCAGTAAGAGGATGTTATAAAAGTGAAGCCAACCTATGGTATAAATAATTGCCTGGAGTAGAAGTGAAAATGCCATTATGACGAGAACCATCACCCATAGCCTTTGGAAGTTCGGTCCTCTGTGGATCTGTTAAGTTTGCCTTATTTTTTCTACCACCCTAACTACTCCTATATTGTTAGTGATAGTCAAAGCTCTAAGGTTTGCAAATGGTTCATATCCTAAAAGTAATAAATTAAGTCCTGCCACAATTGTTAGTGCCATTTGTCGTGTGCATCCAATGAATGAGTGAATGCATTTATGCATGAGTGAGAACTACCTCCTCTCTGTAGGACTGATTCTTACAGTAGCTTCCACCAGCCATGGGCACCCTTCTCTGAACAATCAAAATACAATGGGTTCGACTCATTCCGAATTGGTTGTTTAACTCTTCTTTTTTTAAAAAAAGTCATTATTTTTCATAAGTTTTCAACTTGTACACATCAACTGATATTGTTTATACGATTAACACATATGCAAGTTACATCATGTATGCATTAACTTTCAACTGCTATCTGTCTTTACCATGATTCAAATATTCTTAACCAGCCTGATGTAGAAAAGAACCTTATTGTCATCATCTCATTTTTTTTTTTTTTTTTTTGGCTGCTCTGTATTCCTGCTTTATGGGGACTTTTTTTCTCGCTTTATATTGTCCTGACTATGGCCACAGAAGTTAGTCAGTGAGCCACAGGCTAGGGCAGTCATAGAAACTTATTTATTTGGTTGTAACCAAGTAACCAAGGCCAAGCCAGTCTGTCTTTATCTAGAATATGTCAAGTTGGAGTTTGAGTTCCAGTGTCTCTAGTGCTTGTGTTGTGAGGTATAACCGTGTGGGCTTAGAGTTATTTTGGCTATCTTCCCGGACGAATGGAGAAAGTATCATACTAGGAGAGAATAGAACTAAGTGGTCCAAAGAAGCAGAGCTGAAAGATAATGGGAGAACAAATATATTATTTTGAGGTACTGTAGGCAATTGTGCTTGAAGTAAACTCCTCAGTTCTATAACACACTGAGTTTCATTTTTTTGCTGAAATAAGTTTGAGTTTTGTTTCTGTCATTCGCAATCAAAGAGCACTGACATCCAGAACACATTTCACCTGACTTAGAGGGCCTGGAGAGTATGTCCATCTCTAACTCCCCAGGCTGCCCATCTCTAACTCACTCCGGCTGCTTTGTTGCACTTAGGGTTAAAATCTCCTAGGACTTTCCTCCTCTCTCTAATGGAAACTATTATATCATTTTTAGCTTACCAGTTGATGATCATAGTGAGAGTTATATCTCTGGGTCTCTTTGGCTAATCCAAATGTCCATCTTTGCGCTTCCAAGCAAGGAGTGAAAAACCTTCCCTTTCTTATGCGTGGGTTTCTCCTGGTAGAGGCAGAAAGAGAGAAGAGACATTTTCATTCCTCTTTGCTATAGTCCCATGAGATTTATCTAAACTCTTCTTTTTTTTTTTTTTTTTTGAGACGGAGTCTCGCTCTGTCACCCAGGCTGTAGTGCAATGGTGCCATCTCCTATCTCGGCTCACTGCAAGCTCTGCCTCTTGGGTTCGTGCCGTTCTCCTGCCTCAGCCTCCCGAGTAGCTGGGACTACAGGCGCCACCTGTGGGACTCCCGCCACCACCCCTGGCTAATTTTTTGTATTTTTAGTAGAGACAGGGTTCACCGTGTTAGCCAGATGGTCTCGATCTCCTGACCTCATGATCCGCCCACCTTGGCCTCCCAAAGTGCTGGGATTACAGGCATGAGCCATCAATTCTTATGTATTAAACAGAAGAATGCTACGTCGGTGACTGTTCTTTCCTGTGATTTCCTTTTAAAAAGGAACTGTTTGTATAGTTATCTTACATTAAATATATTAATTTTTTTAGAAATAAGTATGCCACAGCGAAAGAGCTACCATAAGTAGCTCCATTTTTGTCTGTGAGGCCTTTGCCCATTTCTGAATGTAGGCTGGGATAACTTTAGAGCACTGAAATGCAATCATGCAGTTTTTGGAAACAAACCCTGGGATTAAAGGAAAAGTATGGAAATTACTAGTTCTGCTTTGTTGAAGCTTTCTAGGAGCATTGGGACCTGACCAGGCACAAAGAAATTCCCAACTCCTCCGGACCTTCACTGGTGCCCAGTGAAGAGCCTGGCTGGCACGGTGGCTCACACCTATAATCCTAGCACTTTGGGCGGCCGAGGCGGGTGGCCCATCTTGCATTACATCTTTGCAAAAGTGGTAATGAGTTTGAGACCAACCTGACCAACATGGCAAAACCCTGTCACTACTAAAAATGCAAAAATTAGCTGGGTGTGGTGGCATGTATTTGTAGTCCCAGTTACTCATGAAGCTAAGGCAAAAGGATTGCTTCAGTCCAGGAGGTGGAGGTTACCATGAGCCGAGATAGCACCACTGCACTCCAGCCTGGGCGACAGAGCGAGACCCTGTCTCAAACAATAACGACGACAACAACAACAACAACAAACAGCCTGAAATATGTCCTGACTTAAGATGGTACTTTAGGATGCTAGTTTGCCATCGTGGTTTGCTGGCTTGCCACATAAACCTGCTTTTCCTCCCACCAACTCTCATTTCTTGAGTTTTGGCTCTCCAGTGTCAGGCACCTGAATCTGGTTTTGGTTACAAGTGTATTGGCTCCTCCTTGTTTATTTATTTATTTATTTGAGACAGAGTCTCACTCTGTTGCCCAGGCTGGAGTACAGTGGTGCTATCTTGCCTCACTGAGATTCCTGGGTTCAAGCGATTCTCCTGCTGAGGCAGGAGAATCCCGAGTAGCTGGGATTACAGGCATGTGCCACCATGCATGGATAATTTTTGTATTTTTAGTACAGACAGGGTTTCACCATGTTGGCCAGACTGGTCCTGCACTCCTAACCTCAAGTGATCTGCCCGTCTCGGCCTCCCGAAGTGCTAGGATTACAGGCATGAGCCACCCTTATAAGCATATTTTTCTAGAGCCTTTGTCTCTCTAAAAAATGTGTTTGTGTATGTGTGTGGTGTGTAGTGTGTACATAATTTATCCTTATAAAAGAGAGTGTTTTCAATAAGAAATTTACAGTGGTTTGCTCACAACCTATTAGAATAGGTTTCTCAGTTTGAGGCTCATGACATTGTTGAAAAATATTGAAGCGTATGAGTATATGATTCAAGCATAGTTTCTCAAAGGCCGGTGCATGAAGTGGCTGCATTAGCATTCTTTTATGAAACTTCTTAAAATACTGATTCCCAAGAACTATCTGTTATCATTTATTAGATCTACATTCAGTTCTGAGACTCCAAAACACTTAAAAAAAAAAAAAAGGCTTTCCAGGTTATCTGCAGTACTTCCTTTCAAGATTTTTAAACACAAATTTTGGGGAGGGAGAAAGAAATGGTAAGTAGGTCAGCTAATTGAGCCTGTGGGAAAAAAATAAATAAATTTGAATTAAGCACGAGGAAAAAACAAAGTCGGGTTCATTAATAATGGGTAGAAAAATTTGTCATATTAAAATTTCATCTTTCATCCACAATGACTCCCACATGAAGACAGGTACCTGCGGTTGGAAGTGGTGTGGTTTGGTCACAAAGGCAATTTGAGGCAATGCAATGATGCAATGAAATGCTGGGTCATGAATCAGGTATTGGTTTAGCTCCAGACAAGCCATGTGTCTCTGAGTAAGCCACTTAACTTCTCTGAACCTCAATTTCTCAACTGTAAAGCCCTGTAGTGTCAATAACCGCTTCACTGTATTTTTATGAGGGCTGGAATAAATCATGCAAGGAAATGTGCTTTGGAAACTGTAAATAAGTTATATAAGTTCAAGTTCTTGCTACTAAGAAATGGCTGGTTGTGAGGACTGCTCCATACTTAAGAAGACTGAAGTGCAGTGAAGGAGCAGGCGTCTTACTTTCTGTTTACAGCAGTGTTGGTATTGGGTAGTTTGTTTCTATTTATTTGAGGTCATGGATTCCTTTGTGATTCCTTTATAATTACAGACGAATTCTCTTTCTTTTTAAAAAGTCTTTATTTTTAATTTTTCTGAGTATATGGTGTGTATATTTTTGGGGTACATATGTTGATACAGTCATGCAATTTGAAATCATGGAGAATGGGGTATCCACCCCCTCAAGCATTTATCGTTTGTATCACAAACAATCCAATTACACTTTTTGAGTTATTTTAAGATGTACAATTAAGTTATTGTTGACTATAGTCACCCTGTTGTGCTATCAAATAGTAGGGCACAAGCTCTCTTTCTGAACATTGCCCATGTGCGTAAAAATAAGACATTTTTGAAGGCAATTTTTGATTATTATGGACTAGGTTAGGAGCTCTGCGTTCTCTTTTCATGCGGTCCTTTCTTCATTTTTTCTTTCCATTACTTGAATGTGAGCTTCATAAGCACATGAACTTCCATTTGCTCCCTGCTGCATTAGCAGCACCAATTACAGTGCCTGGCTTATAGCAGAAACTTCATAGCTACATATTGAGCCCATGAGTGGATTCCAGTGTGCACAAGTACAAAGCTAAGGAGATGAACTATACACAGCCTTGATGACCAAGGCTTCTGGTGGGGGCACAGTCCAGGCAGATAACTGTCAAGAAAACGTTGATAAGACATCTACAAACAGGCAATTATGATGTACTTGAGATATATTACAGAAGAAATGACCGGGAGTTGACCTTTGACGAGGGCCTTGAGTGTGGATGTCAAATGTAGAAGGAGTTGGGGAATAAATTCCAGAGTTAAACAGTAGCTCAAGAAAACTGTAGAAAACATTTAATAACAGGTCAGAAGTTGAAAAGTAGCTGCTCTGAGAAGCCGAATGTCTTTGCTTTGTTGAATCTTCCTGATGTTTTAAAAAATGAGAATTATTGCCTAAAAATATAAATTTCTGCCTCCTGTTGAACAGTAAGCAGATGTAGCAAGTCTGACTCCAGCACTAGAGTCAAACAATAGCTGCCCCCTTTTGATGAGGTCTGTGTTCTCCTCTTAGCCCCCAGCCCACATCACTTGCTTATGGGACACCTCGTGCATGTAATCCCTTGAGTTTGTGTACCCTGGCTCAGAAAGTCCTAGAGCACTTCAGATGCCCTTATCTTTGCAAAAGGGGTATTTATAGAATCAATCCTATGGTAGAAAATCACAGATAGAGTCACTGTTTGTTGGGAGCTTGCTATTGAAGATTAACAGTGCTGAAGTAGGTGAACGTAGATCAAATAGATTAAAAAATGTAATAGCTACCTATTTATATGCAACAGTATGAATGATTATAAATGAAATGGTGTCAGTAGAGGCAGACATGATCATTGTAGGTGAATACCTGGTAAAGGGGTGGTCGCAAATTTTGGAGAGGAGATTGCATAAAGGAGGGTAGTTTTTATTAGTTGGTTTGTTTTGAGAATTTTAATTATTTAATTCAATGGTTGTATTCACCTCTTGTGGACTGACAGATTCTAATATGTCAATCATCATGTTAATTGACCTCCCTACCACTGCCAAAAAAAAAAAAATATGCTAGTGGTACTCAGAGCCTGACCCCAAGCAAGAGAGAACACAAGACACAGGAGAAAGATTAAAAACCTCAGCAGGCAGGCTAGAGGAGGAGAATGTATTTTGCTTTGACCTAGGCAATAAATCTGCCGGGCAGTAATGACCATCTCTTGACACCAGTAGTGACATTGATCAAGTACACTGTCCCAGGCTTTCCCCTCTTTCCTCTGAATCACAAAGCCTCTCCTGATTGTTCATGTCACTATTTATGAACGAATGTCAGAGAGCAGAGATAAAAGGATGATAAAGGTACAATGGCCTCGTTAAGTTAATACGAGCCCTGATTGAAATCTTCACAGATACCATTCTGTGGACCAAAGGAGAGTACTGTCTTCTCTTTATATTATTTTATTTTATGTTTTTACCTGTAGAAATGTTGGCAGAAGTTGATATTTAGACAACTTCAAAGTTGTCATTGGAACAGAAAAAAACAAGAGCAGATCAAGGGGAATTTGAAGCTCCAGCCCACTGGTGATTCAGTCATCAGGTGTGGGCCTAGGGAAGTTGTTTGCCTTCCTCATCTGGAAATTTTAGGGCAAAGTTTCCAATATGTAGTGAAACACTTTTTTTGTTTTTGTTGTTTGTGTTTTTTTTAGCTTCCTACCTTGATTTATTGCAAAAAAGTCTTGTATATATAAGTTGTTGGATGCAGTGATCTCTCTGATTAGTGACCTAGTTGCTTTGTATTTTGTTACTTGAAATTAGCATGATATTCATAAAGTAATAGTTCACCTGCATTTTTAAATTGTTATTAATTAATATATACAAAAGGATATTTACCTTACCTGTAAGTCATGAAAAAACACATAAATGCCCCTATGCTCATTCTCTAGCTAAAGAAAGAAAACATCACTAATCCTACCTCCCAGGACCCTTACAGATCCCACTTATCTTCCTCCCAACAAACAGGCCATGACTATTGTAAAGTTTGTGATTCATTGTCCTTTTGTTTTCTTTATCATTATGGTACATGTCTACACAGTTCTAAATAACATACTGCTTAGTTTTGTATGCTTTTAGAATTTCTATAAGTGGAATTATACGTCATATATTCCTCTTCAACTACTTTTTTTTTCCATTCAACATTATGTTTTAAAGATTTATCTATGTCAATGTGAGAAACTCTGGGTCAGGGATTAGCAAACTAAAGCACATGAGGCATATCTAGCAAGACACCTGTATTTATTTTATTTCATTTTATTATTTCTATGGACAGATAGTTAAGGATATTTTTTCTCTTCACATTTAAATGGTTATATTTTTTAAAGTTATATAAATATAATAGTTATACAGGTACCTACATAATATTCTCAGCCCCAAATGTTCACTCCCTAGTCCTTTCAGAAAAAGCTTGCTGGCCCGTGCTCCAGGTTATCAATTTTACTGTGAGATTTTTATTTTTTGAATATGCTATAATTGTGAAATATCCAGGCTACAGTTGGAGTTCCATTTGGATTATTTCTAGTTGTTTGTTTTTTATTACAAACACTATATTATAAATAATCTTGGCCGAGTCCTTTGGTCTACAAATTTCGTCTACAATACATTTCAGGTTGTAAATTATATACATCTTCAATTTTGCCAGACAATGCCATATCTTTTCCCAAAAGAGTTGTGTCAATTTATGGCCCCACCATCAGTGCCAGAGTAAGAATAAAAGGATCCATTTGTTTGTTTTCTCTACTTCTCTCCCCAAACTTTGCCTTAGATAGCTCCTTGTTTGGTTGTGGTTTACAGAAACCAAGAGGAATAAAATTATCAATGATTGTGTCCTAAGCACATACATAGATCTTAAAAATAAATTTCCTAATAAGCTATCAGAATTCTTAATAGGTGCTGTTTATTAAGCTATTACAATCTTCCATTAATTTATCTTAAGGTAATTTTTTTTCAAAATTGTAAAAATCATTGAATTGCATAGGTATGCTCTGTATTTACATATATTTATGACATTCAAATGTTCATAACACTTTTGTTAGTGTATTTTTTTGAATTTCAAAGATGTTTTCTAATTATTTAACAATGTGTCTAACATTCCAAGTTACATAATGAAGTTTCCACAGAAATAGAGGTAATAGTAGCAGTCTGTGCTAGATGAAATATGATTTTTGATTTTTGTGTGTCTCAAAGCATTCAAGGAAACAAGGAAGTCTGACAACCAGGTTACAACCTCAAAAGGCCATTTTTGTTCTCTGAGTTGATTTCTGAGACCATATTCTCACTTTCAGAGAAATTGTACTTCATCATGAAAATATGAGCCAATCCATCTTGGGGAATGGTGCTTATGTAGATGGCTCTATTTAGAAATACTATTATAAAGCTAACCCGGGAAGTACAATTTTCCTCCCCAACCAGCATGTCTTTGGAATTATTTTCCTTGCAGATCAATGGAACAGAGAATAGAATTGGCTTTTCTTTGTTGGCATTCATACTTCACATACCCCCCAAGTGCCTTGTGTAATGAAAAACAGCAATGTTGATGCCTTTAATAAAATATTGAGAATAATGTTTTCTTTTCCCCCAGCATTACTGCAGAAATGGAACTGATCTGGAGTCAAATAGCATGAGAGAAGATGCATTCCTGTAGTTTAATGTATCTGAAAAGGATACATAATTATAGATTTATCAAAGTTCTGAATCAGCAAACTCCTGTTTTCCAGAGTGGTCAGAGTGTAAAACATCCTTGTTTATTTTCAGTTATGAGTCTGTCTTCACCTCATAATCTATAATTGAGGACAGGAACTATATTGCCTTTACTTGTTTATTGCTGGTACGTAGCTGCCTAATAATTAACAGAATAGACAAATGGATAATTACCATAGATTACATAAGTGCTCCCCTATATTCCATGAGATAAGGATATCAAAAATGAGTACATTTTTGTTGATTTCCTTAAATGTGCTAGATGGCAATGATCAATGTTTATAGGAGTCGTGTCCAGTATTTATACCCAAGAGCAAATATGATGTTATTAGTCATTAATAATAAGGTTGTTAGGATTTGAAAATATTTTAGTATCTTCTAGCCGTTACTCTGAAAGTTATTGCTATTACTATTTTTTAATGTTGACACTTGCTTTGTAATTTTATAATTTAATTCAAGGAGAAGATAACTGCATATCTACTGTGTCCTATCATTCTACAACCATTTTTGAGAATAGAAAATAAGGTATAGCCTCTAAGTGTAAGAGTCTTACAGGAGCATGGGAAAGAAGGATAAATCTTAACTACTTCAAACAACCAAAGGAAGATGCTAAATGCAATTCATTTGTGCACTAGAAGTGATATAGGAAACAGTGGTAAGAGGTGAATCAGGGAAAGGACAGAGCTGTAGGCATCTGTGTTTTCTGGGGTGGGCACAATGGAAGATCTGGCAAGGAGATGAAACATGAAGGACTGGAGAGACTGCAAAGTGTGGGAGGTTTAGTAGCATCCATCCTGACCTGCCCAGTCTTATAGCTGGAGTCATTTATGAAAGCAGTCATTGGCTCTTTCCCACACAGATAAATTCATTGGAGGAATTTTTATTTTCATATTTTTAGTCCCTGAAAAGTATTGTTGTGGTGGCTTTAAAATAGTTTTACAGAAGAAATCCAAAGTAGAGTCAACACAATCATGTTGCTGCTGAATATTTGGATGGCTTTTGTCTGTTTGCCAACTCTCTACACTAGAGAGCAAGCTGACTGCAATTCAACTAGTTCTTTGATGATAATTGACTGTTTTGAAAATGTTGTTGGCTAACAAAGAGTACTGTATTCTAATTTAGATTCCACTGCTAATTAACTCACTGTAGGCAAAACATTTGGCCATTTGGAATCTGGTGCTCCATGTTCCTCATCATGGAAACCCCATGTGTTCTTTATCTAATTTCTCCAATAGTAACATGTCATCGTGAAAGTAATGTGCTGAACGAAGGGAGAACCAATTGTTGATACTTTCTGGTTAATTAGCTGATGAAAAATGATTTAGTCCCCTGCAAGCTGCTTGCTTTCTCCTACTTGCCCACTTACTTTTACATGAGCCAAAGCTCTCATGGTGAAAGAAGGATTGAAGGAATTAACCTTGCCTCTGAACATTAACACTTGTGTCAACTTTTTTTACATTAATCTACCACCGATATGCTATTTCTAAAGCCATGGTTAGCAGAATTGTTTTAGCAATAGCAGCATCCAGCAACAGAGAACACAGCCTTCTCCCTACCTTTCCCTTCCCTTTCCTGACCTTCTCTTTCTTCCCTCCCTTCTACTCCTTGCAAGCCAAATAACCTCAAATCAATGTTCTGATGAAATTGCATACAAAGCTTCCTAGAGGTTGTCTACTACTCTGGGTAAATGGACCTGGTTGTTCTTTGAGCTCTGATTCACACATGCTCTGTCATTGCGGTTAATCTACTTAACCTCCCCAGTCCTTAGTTTCATCAACTGTAAAGATTGCATTGCAGAACTATCTGGAAGATTAACTGATATCTTATGTATAAAACACCTAATTCATTGGATCTATTTGGAGGATGAACTGATATCTTGTGTATAAAACACCTAATTCATTGCATAGTACTATATTAATTGCTCGAAATATTTAGCTCATTAGCCCAAATACTTCTGGGGCAGAAATGGGGTGAAGTTCTTTTGTTAGGAGTAGGAGCCCCTGTGTGTCAGGGGCACCACATGCAATATCATCATCATTTTCATAATGACCCCAGGGTGACGGAACTATATTATCCTTTATTAATGACATAGAGCTTGGAGAGGTTAAGCAACTTCTCTGATTTTCCTAGCTGTGTGAAGTCACTTAAATTCACAGTACTGGGATTTAAACCCACTTCTATCTGGCTCCGAATTGCCTGCTGTCAAAGCATACCATGTTGCCTTCATGATGAGGAACATGGAGCACCAGATTCCAAATAGTCAAATGTTTTGCCTATATATAGTGAGTTAATTAGCAGTGGAATCTGAATTAGAATACAGTACTCTCTGTCAGGCAACAATATTTTCAAAACAGTCAATTATCATCAAAAACTAGTTGAATTGCCGTTAGCTCACTCTCTAGCTGTAGAGGGTTGGCAAACAGACAAAACCCATCCATATATTCAGCAGCAACCTGATGGTGTTGACTATATTTTGGATTTATTCTGTAAAAGTATTTTAAAGCCACCAGAACAATACTTTTCAGGGACTAAAAATACGAAAATAAAAATTCCTTCAATGAATTTATCTGAGTGGGAGAGAGCCAATATTTCACTAAGGCAATATGTTTCTTTGGGAAATATTTAGCTATGGAAGAGAAGTTCTCTTTCCTAAATTTGAGGATAATTCATTCCTCACAAATGGCAATGTACTGAATGATGATGGAATTAAGCCTTCAGGTGTGTCTGCTGAGCTATGGAATTTCTGCTTTGAGCTCTATATTCTGCAAGAATATTCAACTCTTGGTTCCTCCTCCTGTTCACCTAGCCTCCTCATTTCCCACCTTCCCTCCTTTCTTATCTCTCTTTCCTCCTCTCTTTTCCTTTTTTTCCTCTTTCCCTTCACCAAATTCCTTCTTTCTTCTTCCTTTCCACTTTGTCCTTCCTCCCTTTCTTCTTCATCTTTCTTTCTCTTCTTTTCCCTTCCCATATCTTCTCTTTCTCTTCATTCTTCCTCCTTCATGCACCTTTATCTTCCAATTTCAATTTCTTTTTAATTGGAATTTTTATTAAGATAATTGTAGATTCATAGAAAGTCATAAGAATTAATGTGAAGAGGCCCCATGTGTTCTTTATCTAATTTCTCCAACAGTAAAATTGTGCAAAACTATAGTATAATATCATAACCAAGATATAATCCACCAGTCTTTAGATTTCCTCAGGTACTTGTACTCGTGTGTGTGTATTTATATGTTCTTCTATACAATTTCATTATATATGTAGGTAAGTGTATCTACCACCATAGTTGAGATACTGAACAGATACTAATACAAAAAAAAAAAAAAAAAACCTCTCATGTTGTAATTTTCATTTATTATTTTCTTTTCTGGTTTTTTTTTTTTTCTTTAGACAAAGTGTCATTCTGTTGCCCAGGTTCTAGAGTGCAGTGGTACAATCATGGCTTACTGCTGCTTCGACCTCCCGGGCTCAACTGATCCTCCCCTCTCAGTCCCCCAAGTAGCTGGGATTATAGGTGTATACCTCTACACCTGGACAATTTTTGTATTTTTTTGTAGAGTAGGGTTTCACCATGTTGCCATGTCTGGTCCCAAACTCCTGGGCTCAATCCATCTGCCCACCTCAGCCTCCCAAAGTGCTGAGATTACAGGGGTAAGCTACCATGCCTGGCCCTTATTTTGTCACTTTATAACCACACCCATCTTCCTCCTGTCCCCCCACTCAAATCTTAGCAACTAGTAATCTGCCCTCCAATTATTAAATTTAATCATTTTTAAAATGTTACATAAATGAAAATGTTCAGGGGCCATAAAATCACAAATGTTAAGAAACGTGGTCAGAGGGTCACTAGATATCTGAGCTTTCAGGCAAGACTTGGGAGATCTGGAGCAGCCAAAGATCTGGGCAGCACAGAAGACTGGGACTGAGGGAAGCATTCGTGACAGCAGGTATGGTGTTCCAGAGAGACTGGCAGCTCTCAGGCATGAAATGTTTAAACAGATTATAGTTATCCTGTCCAGGAAGTACTTAATGATGGTCTATAGAACGTGTCATGGAGCTAAATAATGGAGTAACCCAGTCTTAGGTTGCTGAAAAACATTTAATACATTAGTATGGATGAATTGAATCATTCCTCTATTCTCTGAACAAAAAGCAACAGTCGGAGGAAATAAATTGCTCCGGCAAGAGTACAAGCATGTAAATAGGTGAAAGTCGGCCTGGGCTAACAATAACTCTGGCATTTTACAGTGTGGGATGGAAGGACAAAAGTTCCATAGAGATCAATTGATAAAAATTGCAGCCAAAGGGAATTCTGAGGCAACAGCAGTAGCAGAGTGTAAGAAAAAGGAGCATATAATAATCTATTCCTGAGATGAGCCATCAGCCAGTCCCAGTGACAAGGAGAGGTGTCAGGTGTAGACCATGAAGTAGGCTTTCGGAAGACACTAGAATGGATCTGACCACATGAGAACAGAAAACATTTTCTAATCCCAGATTCTTAGGAGAAAAAAATAGAAATTGACGTCAGATAACTCTAAACAATATTTACAATCGCATATACTTAGACTTTTAGCCATTTACAGCTAAACATATTTATGTCTCATTTCAGAGTGGGTGCCCATTCATTCTAAACATCTTTTTATTTTTTTGTTTTTGCCTCCATTAAGTCAAAAGCTAATGAGCCAGTGCACATATTGTTCATTGATTTAACAACTTCCTTAGAGATGGGAACATTTTCCTATTTGTTTTCCATTCTATGCTCAGAGCCCAGGAAAATTTATGTATTCAACAAATACTTGCTGAACACTTACCATGTGCCAGGTACTGTGACATCAAGACATTGAATGAAATAAATCCTTTCTTTCATTGGAACTTCCAATCTAGTAGGCATATTTCTTTATTCAAATAACAAGTATTTAGTAAACACCTTTTGTGAACTAAACTGTGTTCTAGGCCAATTAAATGTTTAACAAATAATTAAATATAAACCCTTTAGTAAAAATTATCCTGAGTGACATACTGATATTTATGATCTGAATTTTTCTTTATTATTTTCATTCATACAACATTTCTATGGTTCTAAAATACATATACAAAGAAACTCTACCAGTTTTCCTTCTACACAGAAAATTTTTCCCATGCGATTAGCAACTTTTGATAATTCTTATACCCCATATTGTGGGTAGTTGTTGACCATGCTTTGCGAATAAGACTTGACTTTTACTTAAGCCTTTAGGGTAAAAGATACAGCTTTTTGTTAAGCTAGTTTTAAATTTCTCTAGGTTCAAGATACTGAAGATAAGTTGAATAACAAAAAATCAACAGAAAAATACTCAGCAGTTGACACTGACTCAATCATTGTTCGGAGAAAAATTAAACCTATGCTAAATGGATCATAACATGCTCCAATACATGAAAAATATGCTTTAAAATACAGCTGAGGAGAGATGTTTGTTTTTATTAAAAGTTGCTCAAAGGCATCAACATAGCGACAGAATCTTTAAACATTTACAAACACAAAGGCGTAAAAAATAGCTCTTCATTGATTTTTTTTACCTGCTGTATTTTATGTATTCTGAAAGCTATTGGTACTCTTTTAAACAAGTGTTGCTTCATATCTGCCAGATTTTATGAATGATCATTTTCTGCTGATTCAATCTGGGAAAATCCCTTTTGCTGAAACAGTCCCTAATGGCTACATTTATAGTCTTCTTACTTGTTTTATTACTCAAGGAGAGCTCCTATTTCTCCAGTCGAAGCACAGAGGATCTGAACAACAAAAATAGCTATAGTTAGGTTTTCCCCGCAGTCAATCCTCCACAAGGCAATATAGATTTTTAGATCATAGAATTCAAAGAGATTTTCTGGTTCACATCACCAGAACCAGATCACACAGATGCATTATCAGTAGGTCATGGCTTCATGTAGACCCTGACTCCATCTTCAGTTCTGATTTTTGCTTGTGTTCATCATGATTCCTTCCCGAACTCACCAGCACAGAACTCGGAACTTCTCTATGTTTAGCTGTACCTGAGTGATGAGCTAAATGATCTCAGTGGGACTTAGGGCAGACTTTCTTGAATTTTATCTAAGACAGATTCTGGTGTATTAAGGGGGTACTCAAGGGAAGCCTATAAGGATGTGAAGGAAGCAGGAGAGAGTAGAGAGAAAAGCTAAATAAAAATGTGGCTCCAGGTACAGCTTAGCCTTAGCCTGATCCCAAAGGGAACTCTGGAGCATAATAGCACCACACAGTTGTCCCAGCTTGAGAAAAGGGGGCTAGGTGTGTGAACCCCTGAGTCAGCTACCAGCCGTGAGTGACAGGCATTTCCAGGACAGGTGCAGAGAAAGTCTCCTGGGAAGAGTGTAACCATGAGCTATGAGCACCCCACAGGCCTGGAATTTGGAAGTTGATGCACCATTCTGATGCAGGACAGGCAACCCCCAAAGCAGGGCTTAGCCCAGGAAGGTTCTTGGCTTCACCCAGGAAAGAATGCAAGGGTGAGCCGGTGGTGTTAGACAGCAACTGTTACTGATGCAGCAGTGCACAACAACAGCAGAGGTGCTACTCTTTGAGGAGCAGGGCTACCCCATAGGTAGCATGCCCAGAGTAGCAGCTCAGGGACAGATCTGTATTTGCTATTTATATCTGCTTTTAATTATATGCAAATTAGGAGTAGTTTATGCAGAAACTTCTAGGGTGAGGGTGGTAAATTTTCGGCTGTGGGGTCCTTGCCATAGAAAGGGTGGTAACATCCAGGTGTGGCCATGGTGATGGTAAACAGACAAGGCATACTGGTGGGCATGGCTTATGGAAAGCTGCTTTCCATGAGGTTCTACCCAGGACCTGTTTTAGTTGGTCTCTGGAGTCAAGTCCCACCTACTATCTCAATTAGAGCAAAACAGATCCAGACAGGAGATCAACAGCATCTTCTACACAACCACAACATGTTGACTTTGTTGTTGCTTGCTTTTTTTTTTTTTTTTTTTCTTTCATCAGCCTTTCTGGGCTGTGAGACCAGCCATGTTTCCAAAACAATTTTCCCTTCAGAGTAAACAGGTAACAATTTGTAACTGATTCGTTTTAATTCACTCCTAAAATGGCTCAGCTTGCAGTTGAAACATCAAGAAGCTCGAAACAAAAGACATAATTATTCAGGTTAAAAAATATAGTTGATGATTTATTGTCTGCAAAGTTGGTTACCATACCCTGATATGGCATCTTCTGTTTATCAGTTCTGAGCATGTTTAAACAGCAGAGCAGAATTTCCCATTAAGGAAAAAAAATTTGTTCTAAATTTCCATGCTTCAGTTGAACTCCCCAAAGCCAGCCTTTAGGGGAAATGCATGCATACAATTGAGTGTGATGCTTAGACCCAAACTTTCAGTTCAGCTGTGAAAGTCTGATTTAAGAATGTCTCACATGGCATCTAAATTAGAAAGTCACTCAACCTCCCAGTCTTCTTGAAATAAGTGGGGGAGCCACTGTTTACAAACTGCAAAGCCTTGGAGAATAGGATTATAAAACAACAGAAACAATAATAAAAATAGTTACTCATGAATTAATGCTTGTCTGATTCAGGCACTCTTCTAACAAGTTGATGTAGCTCATTGAATACTTTTTTAAAACCTGTGAAGCACACGTGCTTATTTTTTTTAATAGAAGAAGAAACTGAAGCACAAGGAGTTCCTATTAAGTGCACATTGCTGAAGATGCAGCAGACACAGTCTCTGCTCTCATGGAGCTAATTATGAAATTAAGATAAAATTCCAACTGCAATCATCACAGCAATGAAGACTTACAAAAATTGTGAGATTCCGCAACAGTAGTATGTGATTAAGTTGTTTTAGTCTCAGAAGACTTATTTGAGATAAAGAGGAGAGAAAAAATAATATTCTGGGCAGAGGGAATCACGGATGCAAAGAACCTGTGGCAAAAGAGAGCACGTGGCTGGCTGACTAGAGGAAGGGCCAGCCTGGAGAAAGAAGCTTCTGGAAGGTAGACAGGAGCCAGAACAAGCAGAACTTTGTAGCCTATATTAAGAAGATCTGTGTTATCATTATAAGCAATACAAACCCACTGAAGCAAAACCCAGTTAAACACTGACTTCAATGCAATAAAAGGCATGAGAGTAGTATTTGCCTAATTATAATGAGCCTTTGTTTTCAAAAGAGCCTTTTGTTTTTAGGATGACGAGTAGATTGAAAGAAGGACAGAATGAAATGAAGAGTTATGAGATATTGCAGGAGATCAAGCTGAATTCTGATTTGTGACTTTGATTAGGATATTGCTGATGGAGATAGACATCTATCTAGATATATTTTTTTCAAAAAAGATAGATAGGAATTGGTGATGAATTGGATGTGTTTGGGGGTATTAGGAGGGAGTTTCCAAAAGGGGATGCTAAGGTTATTCCTAGGTTTCTGATTTGTACAACTGGAGAATAATCATGACATTCACTGAGAAGAGAGACATTGGATAAGGAGCAAGTTTGTTGGTAGGTTCATGAGTTTTGCTGTGGGTGTTGAATTCGAGGTGCTTTTAAAAGACAAACAAGAGAGGATAAGCAGACAGTGGAATAATAAGTATAAAAGAGAACTCTCAACTAGACATGGTCATTGAAGCCATAATTGTGAGTGATATTTACCTATGCATATATGGAGGAAGGGAAGACATAGAAACCAGCCTTCAGTATGCCAGTATTTAATGACTTAGTATACAAACCTCAGTAGATAATAGTTGTAGAAGGCAGAATTTCATTAATGAGTCAAATAAATATTGATATTCTTAGATTGTCATTGGAGCAGGATCAGCATTTGGTAAAATCATCAAATATTTATATAAATAAATGTAAACTAAAAATACATAATCATAAATATTTGAAAATAATTATTTCAGAAGTTGTATAAAGGGAATTTCGTTTTATACAGCTTCTTGCTTGGAAAAGGAGCTCTCTAACGGGAAAGAGCAGAAGAATTTCTTTCATTCCCAAAGCGAAGGCAATATTTTTAGTAGAAAACAAAATTGTTTGCCTTTTTTTTTATCCTCTTTTAAAATATCCTTTTCCCACACAATGGCTGAAACACAAATGTCTCACCCAGCACCACCACCAGGAGGTCAGCCACATGCTGTCTAATGATGATCAGTCTCTGATCATTCATTTTTCCAAAAATCCCAAGAGACCTCTGAGAACCGTAATTGAAAACTCTCAATAAAGTATAACTCTTAGGTTACCTATTAGAGCCAAAGAACCCAAGAGTAAGCTTACTAAATTCTCTTTGACTGAGAGCAGGCAAGGACCTGAACGAACATGTCATCTGAAATACACAATAGCCTGAGGCTGCAAAGGAGAAAAAAAATCCGAAACCAAAAAACACAAGAGCATCTCTAACTCTGCTTGGTAATTGGGATTAATCTGTCACCAGAAAGCTTTTTCAGGTATAAGCCGCCAGCTGTCGTTGAGCAACCTTGCCTGTGTCTTACCCAAACTTTCCCGTGACTTATTCTACTCTGTCTCCTATCAATGGAGACAGACCAGCTTCTTTTCTCACTTGTTCACTTTGCTCATTGCAAATAGATAGGGTAGAAAAAATGCAATACACTGAAAATAATACTCAGCAGATAAAATCCATTGCACATTTGCTTTCTTTCAGATAAGCTCAAGAATATAGTGCTTTTTAAAATATTTTATTTTTAAAAAATAAACTGCTAAAAACCTGAAACTCTTTTCAACAGAAGCTGAAACTTAAAAATGGAAACCTTAGGTCAATGGAGGAGAAAGAGTCTTGCTTAGTTGTCCAGTTCAGCCCCATGCCGCCTTATAGAGTGGCTTCTAAGGTGTGTTATAGAGTGTATTCACCCCATGCCAATTACTTGTTAACCTTTTTTTATTAACCGTTCTCTGGTCATTAGGAAGTTAATTGGTATGGAAATCATCGATGTTCCCTAGCTTTCTGGCTTACAGTTGAAGTCAGCTAATGGGAAGTGTCTAGCAGATCAGAAATGCACAGGGTATTTATTCCATTTCCCTGCTTTCTGGGTTTCTGTGGGCTGATGCATTCCTCTGTCACTTATCAGAGCTCCTGTCCGGCTCTTCTTCTGACGTGGTCCTCTCTGTCTCAGGGGTTGGGAATCTTCCTCCAATAGCACCATCAAGTCTATGTTGATAATAGAGAGCCTATGCTGCTAGCCTCCGTGTGCTTCACTACCCGTTGCCCTTCCTTTGTGATTTTCCTACACTTTATCCACATCTTTGTATGTAGCCCCTTTAGTAAATTGCATTAGTTTTCTGTGGATCTCTGACCCACCTGGGATAACACATACCACAACCATATCACCACAGTACTCCAAATCAAAAATGTAAGCCAGAAGCTGTAGAGAAAAAATAAAATGCAATAGAAGGATTTGGATGTACAACAGTTAACTCAAGTTTAGTCACTGCTAAAGTATCGTCCCAGAAAACAATGACCTTTCTTCTAGATACGTTGGCCCCCAGTATGTTTGGCTGTGTTTCCAGCAGGTGTGTCTGTATTGTGACCCTCCCCAGTCAGCTTCTCCCACATTCAAACTTAGCTAATGTGACCATGAGCAGTCACATGATCTGATCAGTGTCACTCGAGTCCTTTTCCTGAAAACTTGGAGTGTGGACTGCAAAAGGTTGGACATTGAGCTGTGGTTTAAGCAGAGAGCACAAATCACTAAAAAAGAAAAAAGAAAGAATGATGTAAAGGAGCAGAAACAGAGACAGAAACACAAGAGAATAGTTCCAGGTTGCAAGCTCCTTCTGAGACTTAGCTCTGTCTCTTTCTTGAACAGAGTTATGACTTCATCTTTAAAGTAAAACTCTCCATTTTTATTTATTAGAGGAAGCTGGTTTCTGTTACCTGCAACTAAAAGAGTCCTAAATGATCCATTAGACAACAAATGAGGCTTTTAATCCAGCAATAAAGCAGTTCCTATGAGTCTATTTTAGCATTGTCCAAGAGAATATTCTATGGTGATAGAAATGGTCTGTAAATCTGCACTGTCCACTGTCCAGACTGGGTGCAGTGGCTCACGCCTATAATCCCAGCACTTTGGGAGGCTGAGGCGGAAGGATTGTTTGAAGCCAGGAGAAGTTTGAGATCAGCAGGGCAATATCACAAGACCCTATTTCTATTAAAAAAAAAAAAAAAAAAAAAAAAAAAAAA
>NW_012101920.1:4640771-4642000 GCF_000951045.1 Mandrillus leucophaeus
GTCTATTAGGTCTGCTTGGTGCAAAGCTGAGTTCAATTCCTGGATATCCTTGTTAGCTTCCTCTCTTGTTGATCTCTCTAATGTTAAGGTGGCATGTTAAAGTCTCCCATTATTATTGTGTGGGAGTCTAAGTCTCTTTGTAGGTCTCTAAGGACTTGCTTTATGAATCTGGTTTCTCCAATATTGGGTACATATATATTCAGGATAGTTAGCTCTTCTTTTTCAGTTGATCCCTTTACCATTATGTAATGGCCTTCTTTGTCTCTTTGATCTTTGTTGGTTTAGAGTCTGTTTGAGCAGAGAATAGGGTTGCAACCCTGAAGCAGGGCCATTCTAATACTGTTCTAGATCCTGTACTCCAAAAAAACAATAACAAATGAAACAGGGCCATTTGTTGTTGTTTTTTGTGAGTACAGGATCCAGAGCAGTATTTCTGGTGTACAGCAGGTGCTCAATAAACACTTGCTGGCTGAATAAGTTGCTTTTGTATTTTGATTAACTTTAAAGTCAGATATAGAGACCTAATCCAGACACTGTATGATTCCTATGAATGAAAGAAAAATAAGACATGACATGCATATTGGTGGCATAATTTTACAAAAACTTCTCACAATTTCTATCTCTTGTTATTCAATCAAACACTAACTTAGATACCTCTGTGAATGGGATTTTGCAGATGGAATTAAGGTTATAAACCTTAAGACAGGGATAGTTCCCTGGATTATCCAGATGGGTCCATTGTAATCTCGAGTCCTTAGTAGCAGAGAAATTTCTCAGGATACAATCAGAAAGAGGTGGTGGGAAAGAAGAGAGTAGAAGATACAAGGTAACAACGTCAGTGGGAACAATTCGAAGTGTGAGCAGGACTCAACCCAACATTTTGGGCATTGAAGGTGGAAGGAGTTGGTTATGAGCCCAGGGATGTGGATAATCCCTAGAAGCTAAGAATGGCCCTGACTGCAGCCAGCAAGGAAAAGAGTGCTTCACTGCTACAATGCATTGAAGTGTGCTCTGCCAACAACCTGAGGGAGCATGGAGCAAGATTCTTCCCTAGAGCCTCCAGATTCCTTGATTTCAGCCTGTGGCACCCTCCACCCTCAGTAGAGTACCCAGCCAAGCCTGCTGGACATCCAACCTATAGAACTTGGAGATCAAAAATGAGTGCTTTTAACTGTGGATTTTGGAATTTTATTTATATATATGTTAGTGTGTGTAATTTTATTTATATA
>NW_012101920.1:4642643-4645392 GCF_000951045.1 Mandrillus leucophaeus
AAAGGAAATCTGCAGTGCCTAATGCAGTAGCCCTGGAAATATGTGGATATTAAGCACTTAATATAGGCAGTGCAGATGGGAAACTGATTTTCTTAAATTTTAATTTATTTTGGTTTAAATAGCTGTGTAAAGGTAGCAACAATCGTATTGAACAACTCAACTCTAGATTTTGCTTTTGCTTTTTGTTTGTCTGATTCCTTGCCTTTGTCTCTTCTCTATCAATTGTTTTTGCACCTTCTGCATATATACTGAAAAAAAAACCCTACTCTTAGTTAAGCTGGAATATCACTGTAAATAAACATTAATTATTAGGCATTTATACCTATCCTGTGACTTTTAATGAGAAACTAGCCAACTTGAAATCTGTCCCATTATGATAATATCACTACATCCCTGTGCAGCTCAACTCCTGCTACTCTGTAATCCTCACTCTTTGATCTTATTATGCCAAACTTATTGTAGTTTCCATTGTCTGTTGTGCTCTGTTATGCCCTCATGCCCTTGCATAAGTGATTCCCTCATATATTCATTATGTATTCTTTTTTTTATTCTTCCATCCATCCATCTATTCATGCAACCATTCAACAAATGTTTATTAGACAGGACAAATTTGGTACCAGAAATATATATATAAGGTGCATATTTGTAAGTGAAATAGATTTACTAATTGGTCATCAGTAGGTGTCTTGGAAGGCACCTTGGAGTAATCAGAAGACCTAGAAAACAAATGGGTTAGTTTTTTTTTTTTTAATCAAAGTATGGTTCATGTGCATCTTGCATAGAATTGCTTCCTAAAAATGCATTATAGTATAGTGGTTGGAAGCATAGGTGATATTTTTATCTTCCTTAGAGTTTTTCTCTTAATCAATTCATGTAAAACACTGAGAAGAATGTCTCTTAATAGTAAATGTTCAATAAATATTGGGCCTTATTTATAAAACTTCTTTAACATTTTCCTATACCGCACTTCTGAATCTGTTATTTAAACCTGCTCTTCCTATAGTCTTCTCCATTTCAGTATATGCAACTCAATCTATTGCAGATTGAGTATTTTCTGAGGAACAGACTCTGAGATGGAGATTGTTGTGCAGGAAGTTTAATCAGGGAGTGCTTTCAAAATCCTCCCTGAAGGAGAGAAGGAAGTAGGATTGGGCAAAGAGAAAAGGTGGGCTAAGATGCATCCTCAGCAAAGACCTTAGCTGACCCCGCAGAATCTCACGTTGCAGAGAACTCTGCAATCATCCTTAGTTGGAGTGTGTGTGCTGAGCTTTATCTCCCAATGCCCACATCAACCAGTCATTGGTTGACCCTGCAGGTCAAAGGGTGTGAGCTTGAGCAAGGGAGTTAGTTTCAGCTGAGGTCAATTTCCCTGGAGCATTGAGCCTTAAGGACCATTTGCGAGAAACACATCTTGAATCTGAGGAAAATAAGTCGATTCGTTCAACAGAAGGATCGGTGTAGGGTATCATAACATTCATACACTACCTCTCTTGTTCTTCAGACTAAAAACTTTGGAGCTATCCTTGGTTTCCCTCTATTTAATTCCAGTTCTACCTTTGAAATATATCCAGAATCTGATTTTTTTTTTACCGTCTCTACAACTGCCATCTTTGTTCATCTCCCTATCTCCCCTAATTTAGATTATTTAGTTAACTATCCTATTGATCATTCTGATCTGCCCTTTTCCCCACTTGTAGTCAATGCTCAACATGACAGACAGTGTGATCATTTCAAAACAGTTGCCTGTTCACATCGCTTCTCTGCTCCAAACTCCATGGGTTTCCCATATTACTTAGAGTAGAAGTGAAATCCTTAGAGATTTCTGCAGCATTGTGATCGGGCTGCCCACAACATTTCTAACATTATTTCTGACCTTTTAAATTCTTGCTCACTCGACTTCAGCTTTGTTCTGCCTCAAATATCTTAGGCACTCTCCTGACTAGGGACTTTTAATTTTACTCTTTGCACATCCAAGAAAGCACATTTTCCATAATCCCATGTGCCTCCCTCCTTCATTCTTCCAGCTCTCTGCTCTTGTGTCACTTTATCAACATAGCCTTTTCAAACTACCTCATATGAAATAGGGAATTCCAGTTCCCTATTATTCCTTACAACCCAGCATGCTTTATTTTGCTCCTGATTTTTTTGTACCATCTCTCCTATTATTTGTCTAATTGTTCTTATATTTGTTTTCTGGTGGAAAATGTAACTGTTTAAAATGTAAGCTTCATGAAGCTGGGCCATTTGTTTTTATTATTATTATTATACTTTAAGTTCTAGGGTACCTGTGCACAACATGCAGGTTTGTTACATATGTATACATGTGCCATGTTGACGTGCTGCAACCATTAACTCGTCATTTACATTAGGTATACCTCCTGATGTTGTCACTCCCCCCTCCCCCCACCTAACGACAGGCCCCGGTGTGTGATGTTCCTCACCCTATGTCCAAGTGTTCTCATTGTTCAATTCCCACCTATGAGAGAGAACATGTGGCATTTGGTTTTCTGTCTTGCAATAGTTTGCTAAGAATGATGGTTTCCAGTTTCATCCATGTCCCTACAAAGGACATGAACTCATCCTTTTTTATGGCTGCATAGTATTCCATGGTATATATGTGCCACATTTTCTTAATCCAGTCTGTCATTGATGAACATTTGGGTTGGTTCCAAGTCTTTGCTATTGTGAACAGTGCTGCAATAAACATACGTGTGCATGTGTCTTTATAGCAGCATGATTTATAATCCTT
>NW_012101920.1:4649442-4652070 GCF_000951045.1 Mandrillus leucophaeus
ACACACACACACATACATATATACACACACACACAAGAGTAGTCCCCTTCCTTTTAAGGTATATATATTTAAATTATATTCTCTGTTCTCAGATAAACACCATGACAGTAAGCAGTCTGCATGTAAAGAAACAGGGCAATAAAATTTGTAATATTCCAGACTGAATAAGCTTCTAGCTTCTCCGGAGTCTACTTTTTATTCAATAACTAAAGACCAGTAATAAGAATAATTTAAGTGAACTGTGTTTTACCAATATAATTATGAGTCTGTATTGCTGATCCACTGAATATATATTTTACTTGTCAGAGCCTAAATGGGGGTTACATTTTACTCAACAATGATCTTGGGAAGGTTCCCTGTGCTTTTTGTTGAGCTTGTATGAGTGTTACTCTGCAGGTTATCAATGTCCCAGAATAACCTAATAAGGAGAACAGTGCCTACAACTTCAACTACGAATCCTACTATTTTTCATTAAAAATAAAAACATTCTCCCAAACTAAACATTGAATCATGATTGTTCCAGGAGTTAAGAGTCATTACAATGACTGGATTTTTTGCATTATTTAACCAAATCACTCACCTACCTCTCTTTTAGTTTTCACCTTCAACCTCCAGGAATTGCTCTAAAGATGTGATTTTTGATGCAAAAGGTTTTTACAAATGTTAGAAGGGTTAAGCTGGTATTTGATAATGATTATAATTTGTAATATTCTTGATTAGTTGTTTCTGCTCCTTCTTTAACTGTTTCTGAAATTTAATTATCTCCTGGGCAATTCCTTATTTCCTTAAATTTCCTTTGGTATAAACTTCCTCTTTGTGGCCATCCTGGAACTCTTCCAGTTTTCTCTCCCATCGCCCCATAATCCCCTTCTTTTCTAGTTTTACATCACTTTTTTTAGAACTCTTTCCCATGAACACTCTTTTATTAGAATTGTCCTGCCTGAAATGCAGTGCTACAACTTACATGGAGAGGAAGATGGCAATATCTCGGAAGACCAGGATGGATATATTCTTCTACTTGACAATCACTTGTATGACTCTAAGCCAAAACTAATAAATAAAATACAAAAAATGGTTGGAACAAAGTAATTTAATGCAGCTTTATTTTAATAACAAATGAATTGATATAGTCTAACTGCCTATTAATAGAGTACTTGTTAAATAACTTGTGGTATATACACAAAACGGAGTAATAGAAAAAAGAATGACAAAGATGTCTATCTTAGGCTACCTAGGATAACCATAGTCAATAATGAACAATTTTCTTTGGATAGTGTGTTGGCTAATGAATAAATAAAGAATGATGAATTTAGAATATTATCATATGACAACACCTAATGAATTAATAGGTTTAGACAAGAATGATCTAGTGGCAACCAGTTATGTTCCTCCCCAGTGTGAATTACTCTTGCATCCTCACCTCGGTCACTACCCCTACAATTGAATTTGAATGTAATCAAGACTTTAGTTCTAAATACCAATTTTCAGAAAATCTTTAGGACTTTTGGACTTGTGAAAAACCACCACAGGGTTTTAATCAGCAAAATTCAGATTGCAAGAAGCTCTATTCTGTAGTGTACCAGTTTATTCAATAAATTATTTGAAACAGGAGAAAGAGAAAAAGAGAGAGAGGGAGGACATAGCTGATTAGTTCTGGTTCCACTAGGAAGGAGTAGTCCCCTTCCTTTTAAGATCTTCCCTTCACAACTAAAATATCCCAGCCATCATGTAACAGATAGCACAGGAAATCTCTACAAAATGGAAAGATGAAGACGGTGGGCCATATGGGAACAGCAGAAATTGAAGAACAATACAGAGGTGAGTTCTCTGGGTTTCCTTATTGCCTCCCAAGTGTACAGCCAGGGCACTACAAAAGTCTCCAACCTGGAAACACCAGTGGTCAAAAATGTAAAACAAAAAGCTCTAAGAACTGTCCTACTAGCGAGAGGACTGAAAAAGTGGTGGGCTAATAATAGAAAAAACTTTTTGACAACTATGGCCCTACGCAAACTGAACACCAATGGGAAAACTGCTTCTCCATCCTCACCTCCATGGTTTTAGGCTGGCTGTGCAGGAAGTTAATTTTTTATTAGTATTATTTTTCATTATACTTTAAGTTCTAGCGTACATGTACACAAGGTGCAGGTTTGTTACATATGTATACATGTGCCATGTTGGTGTGCTGCATCCATTAACTCGTCATTTACTTTAGGTATATCTTTTAATGCTATTCCTCCCCCTTCCCCCGACCCCATGACAGGCCCCGGTGTGTGATATTCCTCTTCTGGTGTCCAAGTGTTCTCATTGTTCAGTTCCCACCTTTGAGTGAGAACATGCGGTGTTTGGCTTTTGTCCTTGCGATAGTTTGCTCAGAATGATGGTTTCCAGCTTCAACCGTGTCCCTACAAAGGAAATGAACTCATCCTTTTTTATGCCTGCATAGTATTCCATGGTGTATATGTGCCACATTTTCTTAATCCAGTCTATCATTGATGGATATTTAAGTTGGTTCCAAGTCTTTGCTATTGTGAACAGTGCTGCAGTAAACATATGTGTGCATGTGTCTTTATAGCAGCATGATTTATAATCCTTTGGGTATATGCCCAGTAATGGGATGGCTGGGTCAAA
>NW_012101920.1:4655185-4655567 GCF_000951045.1 Mandrillus leucophaeus
TTTGGAATAAGTGCGATGTGGTGCTGAGAAGATTGTATATTCTGTTGATTTGGGGTGGAGGGTTCTGTAGAAGTCTATTAGGTCTGCTTGGTGCATAGCTGAGTTCAATTCCTGGATATCCTTGTTAGCGTCCTCTCTCGTTGATCTGTCTAATGTTGAAAGTGGCATGTTAAAGTCTCCCACTATTATTTTGTGGGAGTCTAAATCTCTTTGTAGGTCTCTAAGGACTTGCTTTATGAATCTGGGTGCTCCTGTATTGAGTGCATATATATTTAGGATAGTTAGCGCTCCTTGTTGAATTGATCCCTTTACCATTATGTAATGGCCTTCTTTGTCTCTTTTGATCTTTGTTGGTTTAAAGTCTGTTTTATCAGAGACTAGG
>NW_012101920.1:4660387-4662598 GCF_000951045.1 Mandrillus leucophaeus
AACTAGTTTACAGTCTCACCAACAGTGTAAAAGTGTTCCTATTTCTCCACATCCTCTCCAGCACCTGTTGTTTCCTGACTTTTTAATGATTGCCGTTCTAACTGGTGTGAGATGCTATCTCATTGTGGTTTTGATTTGCATTTCTCTGATGGACAGTGATGATGAGCACCTTATCATGTGTCTGTTGGTTGCATAAATGTCTTCTTTTGAAAAGTATCTGTTCATATCCTTTGCCCACTTTTTGATGGGGTTGTTTGATTTTTTCTTGTATTTGATTGAGTTCTTTGTAGGTTCTGGATATTAGCCTGTTGTCAGATGAGTAGATTGCAAAAATTTTCTCCCATTCTGTAGGTTGCCTGTTCACTCTGATGGTAGTTTCTTTTTCTGTGCAGAAGCTCTTTAGTTTAATTCGATCCCATTTGTCAATTTTGACTTTTGTTGCCTTGCTTTTGGTGTTTCAGACATGAAGTCCTTGCCCATGCCTATGTCCCGAATGGTATTGCCTAGGTTTTCTTCTAGGGATTTTATGGTTTTAGATCTAACATTTAAGTCTTTAATCCACCTTGAATTAATTTTTGCATAAGTAAGGGATCCAGTTTCAGCTTTCTACATATGGCTAGCCAGTTTTCCCAGCACCATTTATTAAATAGGGAATCCTTTCCCCATTTCTTGTTTTTGTCATAATTGTCAATGATTAGATGGTTGTAGATGTGTGGTATTATTTCTGAGGGCTCTGTTTCATTCCGTTGGTCTATATCTTTGTTTTGGTAGCAGTACCATGCTGTTTTGGTTACTGTAGCCTTGTAGTATAGTTTGAAACCAGGTAGCGTGATGCCTCCAGCTTTGTTCTTTTGGCGTAGGATTGTCTTGGCAATGAGGGCTCTTTTTAGGTTCCATATAAACTTTAAAGTAATTTTTTCCAATTCCGTGAAGAAAGTCATTGGTAGCTTGATGGGGATGGCATTGAATCTATAAATAACCTTGGGCAGTATGACCATTTTCATGATATTGATTCTTCCTATCCATGAGCATGGAATATTCTTCCATTTGTTTGTGTCCTCTTTTATTTCATTGAGCAGTGGTTTGTAGTTTTCCTTGAAGAGGTTCTTCACATCCCTTTTAAGTTGGATTCCTAGGTATTTTATTCTCTTTGAAGCAATTGTGAATGGGAGTTCACTCATGATTTGGCTCTCTGTTTGTCTGTTATTGGTGTATAGGAATGCTAGTGACTTTTGCACATTGATTTTGTATCCTGAGACTTTGCTGAAGTTGCTTATCAGCTTAAGGAGATTTTGGGCTGAGACAATGAGGTTTTCTAAATATACAATTGTGTCATCAGCAAACAGGGACAATCTGACTTCCTCTTTTCCTAATTGAATACCCTTTATTTCTTTCTGTTGCCTGATAGCCCTGGCCAGAACTTCCAACACTATGTTGAATAGAGTGGTGAGAGAGGGCATCCCTGTCTTGTGTCAGTTTTGAAAGGGAATATTGCCAGTTTTTGCCCATTCAGTATGATATTGGCTGTGGGTCTGTCATAAATAGATCTTATTATTTTGAGATACGTCCCATCAATACTTAATTTGTTGAGGGTGTTTAGCATGAAGGGCTGTTGAATATTGTCAAAGGCCTTTTATGTATCTATCGAGATAATCATGTGGTTTTTGTCTTTGGTTCTGTTTATATGCTGGATTAACGCTTATCAATTTGTATGTGTTGAACCAGCCTTGCCTCCCAGGGATGCAGCCCAGTAAATCATGGTGGACCAGCTTTTTGATGTGCTGCTGGATATGATTTGCCAGTATTTTATTGAGGATTTTTGCATTGATGTTCATCAGGGATATTGGTCTAAAATTCTCTGTTTTGTTTGTGTGTCTCTGCCAGACTTTTGTATGAGGAACATGTTGGCCTTATAAAATGAGTTAGAGAGGATTCCTCTTTTTCTATTGATTGGAATAGTTTCAGAAGGAATAGTACCAGCTCCTCTTTGTACCTCTGGTAGAATTCGGCTGTGAATCTGTCTGGTTCTGGACTTTGGTTGGTTGGTAGGCTATAAATTATTGCCTCAATTTCAGAGCCTGTTATTGGTCTGTTCAGGGATTTAATTTCTTCCTGGTTTAGTCTTGGGAGGGTGTATGTGTCCAGGAATTTATCTATTTCTTCTAGATTTTCTAGTTTATTTGCGTAGAGGTGTTTATAGTATTCTCTGAT
>NW_012101920.1:4662648-4663382 GCF_000951045.1 Mandrillus leucophaeus
TATGTTGAATAGGAGTGCTGAGAGAGGGCATCCCTGTCTTGTGTCAGTTTTCAAAGGGAATGCTTCCAGTTTTTGCCCATTCAGTATGATATTGGCTATGGGTTTGTCATAAATAGCTCTTATTATTTTTGAGATACCTCCCATCAATACCTAGTTTATGGAGAGTTTTTAGCATGAAGTGCTGTTGAATATTGTCGAAGGCCTTTTCTACATCTATTGAGATAATCATGTGGTTTTTGTCTTTGGTTCTGTTTATGCTGGATTATGTTTATTGATTTGTGCATGTTGAACCAGCCTTGCATCCCAGGGATGAAGCCGACTTGATAGTGGTGGATAAGCTTTTTGATGTGCTGCTGGATTCGGTTTGCCAGTATTTTATTGAGGATTTTTGCATCGATGTTCATCAGGGATATTGGTCTAAAATTCTCTTTTTTTTTTTTGTGTCCTTGCCAGGCTTTGGTATCAGGATGATGTTGGCCTCATAAAATGAATTAGGAAGGATTCCCTCTTTTTCTATTCATTGGAATAGTTTCAGAAGGAATGGTACCAGCTCCTCCTTGTACCTCTGGTAGAATCGGCTGTGACTCTGTCTGGTCCTGGACTTTTTTGGTTGGCAGACTATTAATTATTGCCTCAATTTCAGAGCCTGTTATTGGTCTATTCAGGGATTTAATTTCTTCCTGGTTTAGTCTTGGGAGGGTGTATGTGTCCAGGAATTTATCCATTTCTTCTAG
>NW_012101920.1:4663432-4672425 GCF_000951045.1 Mandrillus leucophaeus
AATTTGATCCTGTCATTATGATGTTAGCTGGTTATTTTGCTCATTAGTTGATGCAGTTTCTTCCTAGCATCGATGGTCTTTACAATTTGGCATGTTTATGCAGTTGCTGGTACCGGTTGTTCCTTTCCATGTTTAGTGCTTCCTTCAGGAGCTGTTGTAGAACAGGCCTGGTGGTGATAAAACCTCTCAGCGTTTGCTTGTCTGTAAAAAATTTTATTCCTCCTTCCCTTATGCAGCTTAGTTTGGCTGGATATGAAATTCTGCATTGAAAATTCTTTTCTTTTTCAATATTCAACAATGTTGAATATTGGTCCCCCGTCTCTTCTGGCTTGCAGGGTTCCTGCCGAGAGATCCACTGTTAGTCTGATGGGCTTCCCTTTGTGGGTAACCTGACCTTTTTCTCTGACTGTCCTTAACATGTTTTCCTTCATTTCAACTTTGGTGAATCTGACGATTATGTGTCTTGGAGTTGCTCTTCCTGAGGAGTATCTTTGTGGCATTCTCTGTATTTTCTGAATTTAAATGTTGGCCTGCCTTGCTAGGTTGGGGAAGTTCTTCTGGATAATATCCTACAGATTGTTTTCCAACTTGGTTCCATTTTCCCTGTCACTTTCAGGCACACCAATCAGACGTAGATTTGGTCTTTTCACATAATCCCATATTTCTTGGAGGCTTTGTTCATTTCTTTTTACTCTTTTCTCTTTAAACTTCTCTTCTTGCTTCATTTCATTCATTTGATCTTCAATCACTGATACCCTTTCTTCTAGTTGATCGAATCAGCTACTGAAGATTGTACATTCATCACGTAGTTCTCGTGCCATGGTTTTCAGCTCCATCAGGTCATTTAAGGACTTCTCTACACTGGTTATTCTAGTTAGCCATTCGTCTAATCTTTTTTCAAGGTTTTTTGCTTCTTTGCGATGGGTTTGAACTTCCTCCTTTAGCTCAGAGAAGTTTGATCATCTGAAACCTTCTTCTTTCAATCATCAAAGTCATTCTCCGTCTAGCTCTGTTCCGTTTCTGGTGAGGAGCTGCATTCCTTTGGAGAGGGAGAGAAGATTTTTAAAATTTTCAGCTTTTATGCTCTGTTTTTTCCCCATCTTTGTGGTTTTATCTACCTTTGGTCTTTGATGATGGTGACATACAGATGGGGTTTTCGTGTGGATGTCCTTTCTGTTTGTTAGTTTTCTTTCTAACTGTCAGGACCCTCAGATGCAGGTCTGTTGCAGTTTGCTGGAGGTCTGCTCCAGACCCTGTTTGCCTGGCTATCAACAGCAGAGGCTGCAGAACAGCAAATATTGCTGAACAGCTGCCTGATCGTTCCTCTGGGAGCTTAGTCTCAGAGGGGTACCCAGCCATGTGAGGTGTCAGTCTGCCCCTACTTGGGGGTGCCTCCCAGTTAGGCTACTCAGGGGTCAGGGACCCACTTGAACAGGCAGTTTGTCCGTTCTCAGATCTCAAATTCTGTGCCAGGAGAACCACTACTCTTTTCAAAGCTGTCAGACAGAGACATTTAAGTCTGCAGCGGTTTCTGCTGCCTTTTGTTTGGCTATGCCCTGCCCCTAGAGTTGTAGTCTACAAAGGCAGGCAGGCCTTTGTGAGCTGTGGTGGGCTCCACCCAGTTCGAGCTTCCTGGCTGCTTTTCTTTACCTACTAAAGCCTCAGCAATGGTGGGCGCCCCTCCCCCAGCCTCGCTGCCACCTTGCAGTTCCATCTCAGACTGCTGTGCTAGCAATGAGTGAGGCTCCATGGGCATGGGACCCTCTGAGTCAGGTGGGTGATATAGTCTCCTGGTGTGCTGTTTGCTAAGACTGTTGGAAAAGCTCAGTATTAGGGTGGAAGTGACCCAATTTTCCAGGTGCTGTCTGTCACTGCTTCCCTTGGCTAGGAAAGGGAATTCCCTGACCCATTGCGCTTCCTGCCTGAGGCAATGCCTTGCCCTGCTGCGCTCATGCTCAGTGGGCTGCACCCACTGTCCTGCCTCCACTGTCCGACAAGACCCAGTGAGATGAACCCAGTATCTCAGCTGGAAATGCAGAAATCACCTGTCTTCTGCGTGGTTCACGCTGGGAGCTGTAGACTGGAGCTGTTCCTGTTCGGCCATCTTGGAACCCACCAGGAAGTTAATGTTTAATCCCCAGCCTCCTGCCCCAGGGAAGCAGGTTGCAAGTTCCAATACCGCCCCCCACCCCCCTCCCCCAACCGCCATACCCCCTTGTTGTGTTGGAGGGTTGAGTCAAGGTCTTGATTTTCTATCCCTAACCTAGAGGAATGAGGCAGTGTGATCTGATCCAATTTTTCAGCTTGGATAGTGTCAGTGGGATTCAACTGCTTTGGGAGAGGTAGGGTGAAGGCCAGGTTGAGGGAGTAGGAGGTGGTACAATTACCGTAAAAGGGCAGAATTTTCTAGACTGAGTGGGGAGCTGGTCTTCCCTGTGGGAAAAGCAGAAATAATAACAGGAAAAGAATAATAACTCCAAAAAGGATAAAGGGACGTTACAATGGGTAAAAACACAAGTAGGTATCATAGACTTATTTCTCAGTATCCTGCTTCTCTTGAGTTTCTTAAATCATATTTGATGATTGAAGAAAAATGTCATCTATTATGTGGAACTCAATGTATATAAAAGAAATAGTTAAAATAATTATATTAAAAAGCAAAAAGATAAAGAGATCAAATGAAAATTATGTTGCTATGTTTCACTTGAAGTGGTAAAACTTCAGTGTCAGTAGACAATGATGTTATATGTATGTGTGCACGTACAAAAAAATTGATAAACCTCTATTAAAACTGACAGAAATAAAAAGCTAAAGACATATATCGCCAATACCAGAAATGAAACAGATGGTATCATTTCAGATCTTACAACCATTGAAAATATAGTCAAGAAATACAATGTGACAATAAAGAGATTTTACAATTTTGATAAAATGGACCAGTTTCTGGTCCACCAAGTATTACAACTCATCTAATATGACATAGATAATGTAATTGTCCTATAATTATTAGGGAAATTCTACACAATTTTTTTTTCAGAAAATAGAAAAGGCAGAGACATTTCCTAACTTATTTTATGAGGCTAGCCTTCTTGCTGTGCCCTCCCATGGCCACAGGACCATTCTTATGTATACGTGCGGAGAGAGGAAAAAGAGAGAGAGAGAAGCGAAGAGAGGCTTTCCGACATCTCTTCTTATGTTGGCACTGAAGCATTCCAGTCTGGGTTTCACCCTTATGACCTTATTCAACCCTAATTCCTTAGAGGCACTGTCTCCAAATACAGTCACTCTGGGGGCTAAGGCTTTAACATGCTTTTGGGGTGGGAACAGAAATATTCAAACTATAACAGCAATATACAAAGATTATACAAAAACCTGAAAATTTAACACAAAAAACTAGAAAATGGGCAAAAGACATGAACAAACATTTTTTGTATGAATAAGCACATGAAAAGATGCTTAACCTCATTAGCCTTTAGAGAAATGCACATTAAATCCACAGGAGACAGCATTGAAACCTACAATTAGAATGTTTAAAATAACATTAAACTGAAGAAAAATAACTCGCCCGTGAGCTGGGTTTCCCTCTTTTAGATGTATGGACCAAGAGGTCCAGTACCTACGTCTCAAGAGGGATTACTTTTTGGATTGCTGAGTCTACATGGTGCCATGCTGGAATCTCCATTTGGATGCCATTTGTGTCTATGGTCAAGTGAAAGATGTGCCTATGGAGAGAAGTGAAAACAGAAGCGAGTATGTTCCCTGTTGGTTAGAAAGTAGGGTGGTGTGAGAGTGCTAGTGCCTTGGCCCTCAGCACCTTTCTCAATTCCAGTTCCAATATCTGATAAATCCTGGAAGTACTTGCTATCTGTTAGTGTCAGGTGGCATTAACATAAATCTCCCTTCAGTTAGTATGAGTGAGTTTGTATCTTAACTAATACCCCCCTGACTTGAGCAGTCCATTCAACACCCTCTTGGCTCTCTGTCTTCTTCCTTCCCTGCTTGTACTTTCTCATTCTGGATTCTTCTCTTTAATATCCTGAGTAGAACATCAGAATACTTGGGATCATTAACATAGATGCACATAAATAACATTCATTCAGTGCAGGTGAACTTACCTTGAGTACAGCTTGAAACTTTTCATAAAGAGTAAAAAGCTAACTATTTCCTAATGGAAATAAATACCAAATCCAGAGGAAAGTAAAGCATTACTCATGAAATCACTTTATAGGAGTAAATATAAAGTTTCTAATGAAATTCATAATATACCATATTCAGTGCCTGTGTCTATTGCATATACTATACAGAGATTGACTAATTTTGATTGTATTGAATAATAAAAAATTTAAAATAATATCATGTAGCAAATAAAATAGAAAATGAAAATTTTTTTGTTGATCTAATGTTTATACCTAAAAACCTAAGCCTATATCCCTGCCTATTACATTCTCTACTTAGCCAATAAATTAACACTGTTTTTCTGTTTATCTATAACTAGACCTAGATGATTTAGATGGGGAAAAAAAGCTGCTAATCCAACTGATGGGTGTTACATGTTGCAGATGACTAGGCTTGATCTCAATTTCTTACTTTTCATTTTGTCTTTTACTGAAATAAAAAATTTCTGAATATTTCATATAGTAAAGTATAAGAACTGGAGGTTTAAACTCTTCATAACAATAAAATCACTTTTTAAAAAGTTGTTTTTTCTTTCAGGTTATACCATAATTATGATGAAATTTGGAATTTTCTATTTTCATGTAAACAAAAATTTCCATGTATAGAGTTAGTTAATATAAGGAATTAAATGCAATAGCTTTGTACAAGTGCATTTGGCAGGGGTTTTTTTTTTTTTTTCTGGCTTTTATTATAGTGGAGAGAGTCAAAGAAACTGTAAAAGTAACAACTGGATTTCTTCACTTAATATGATGCTAAGATACAAATGAAAGTGAATGTAATACAAAACTGTCTGCCCCTAAGATACTTTGATATGTGAGAAAAGAGTCTTCACAATAACTCTTTCCAGTAAATTAATACATGTGCAGACTTCAGGACGTTATGTTATAGCTTAGTTTAATTTCATTTCCAAAAACCACCAGGGGCCAGACGTGGTGGCTCACACTTGTAATCCCAGCACTTTCGGAGGCTGAGGCCGGCGGATCACCTGAGGTCAGGAGTTTGAGACCAGCCTAGTCAACATGGTGAAACCCCATCTCTACTAGAAATACAAAAATTAGCAGGGCATGGTGGTAGACCCCTGTAGTCCCAGTTACTGGAGATGTGGAGGTTGCAATGAGCTGAGACTGCACCACTTCACTCCAGCCTGGGCAGCAGAGTGAGACCCTGTTTCAAAGAAATAAAATAAAATAAATAAAATAAAATGAAAACTATTAGGGATAGTATATGTAGCTGATCTTTGCAATTTTTATGAATATAATATAAATTAGTAAATGAGCAAAAGTCTAAGCTTAAAGTCTAAGCTTTAAAAGATATATGTACAGAGTTAAGTAAAAGCAAAAAAAAATATATAAGTTCATTTCATTTCGCTTTGTTCTGTTGATCTGTTACATAATGTGAATGGGAGAGATTTCTAGAGTTACAACAAGCATTAAATTCAGTGTGTGTGGGGTACTTTTTTCATACACTGATGCTGCAAGCTTAAAAATAAAGCAAATTTATGCATTAGCCTTTGAAAATGAAAACCTACATTCAAATTTTCTGTACAAATTTAACTTTAGTATATTTTAAAGAAAATAATGTTAGTGAAAACCACTTCCTGGCTAGGAAGGAAGATGCTGATGTAATTACAATATTACTAAAGCGCCCAAAGATATGTAATACCGGAGAAAGAAGATTACAGAAATAGAAAATAGGGATTGAATAGACCAGCTTTTCAGAATCCTCTTGGGAGAAATTGAATTCACACTCTTGTTATTTCCTGATTATTTAGAGATGAACATCCCATTCCCATGGGTCAGACCTAGGGTGTAAAAAGTTACTTGTAAATTGCTTTGAGTGAAACTCCTTTTACCAATCTTTTCATACAGCAAAAACAGATTGATGTTGAATTAAAAGACAGTTCTGGGGAGGAAAAGAGGACACAAAACAAAACAGCCAATTGTCTCAGAAGAAATGAGGTAGAATATAAAAGCACATGCTAAGTTAATGACGGACAGGAGTGGCAGAGAGGGGACTGGGCTTGTCTTGGTCCATTTGTGCTGCTATAACAAAATACCAGAGCCTGGCAAATTATAAGACACTGGGAAAACACCAGAGGCTGGGAAGTCCAAGGTCAAGGCATCAGCGGCTGGTGTCTGGCGAAGGTGTTTTTGCTACCTCCCTGCACAGTAGAATGTGAAAGGGTGAGCCTGCTGAACTAACACTGTGGGGAGCCTCTTTTATAAGAGCTTTAATCCCATTCATGATCAGGAGCCTTCATAGCCTAATCACCTCTTAAAGGCCTTACCTTTTAATGCTGTCACATTGGCAACACGTGAATTTTAGAAGGGGCACATCCAAACCGTAGCAGATATATATTCTGTCTAAAGGCAATGTGTATAAGTCACTAGTCCATTTTATAGCTATCACAAAGATAGATGCATTCTTTACAAGTCTTTATGAAGTCTTCACCAATATAATCAATGCATTTATATAAATAACTTGTAGACAAGATAATTGCTATATTTTATAAAAGATACACTTATTTATTCAACATATATGTATTAAGTCTGTTCTAGGCAGTGTGGATGTAGCAATGAAGACAAAAATTGGTGACCTTTTGTAGTCGATAGGGGGAGAAAGGCAGTAAATAAAATAGAGAAGTGAAATATACAACATGTTACAAAATAGCAATTTCAGAGGAGAAAAATAAATCAGGATATGTGAATGGGGAATTTTAGGGTGAGGAGTGGTGCAAATTTTAAGAGTTCTCAAGACAGAGTTCAATGAGAAGGTGACTTTTGAGGAAAGACCTGGAGAAGAAGGGACAATGTGGGTATTGTGCGTGGGCTGGGTGAGTGGGATAAAAAGCAGCAGAAGATGGGGTCATTGAGCATGCCATGGGCCTTTCTTAGGGCTTGGCTTTTTTTCCTAAGTGATATGAGAAGACATTGGAAGGTTTGGGCTTAAGACTGACATGATGAGTCTTAAATGGTGACTCTGACTGCTGTGTTAAGAATACACCTGGAATGGTGGAGGTGGACAATAGTGGAAGCAGGGAGACCAGTTCTACCATTTTTGAGCAAGTTAATAAACCTTCCTATGCTGCAGTTTCCTCATCTACAAAATGGGACTAACAGTACATATTTCATGGTATTGTGGTGAGAATCAAATGAAATATGTAGAATATTACCTGATACATATCACACTGTCCACCTATTTGTTGTTGTTGTTGTTGTTGTTGTTATTATTATTTGAGATGGAGTCTCACTCTGTTGCCCAGACTGTAGTGCAATGGCACAATCTTAGCTTACTGCAACCTCCGCCTCCCCGGGTTCAAGTGATTCTCCCTGCCTCTGCCTCCCAAGTACCTGGGATTACAGGTGTCCGCCACCAGGCCCAGCTAATTTTTTGTATTTTTAGTAGAGAAGGGGTTTCGCCATGTGGGCCAGGCTGGTCTCGGACTCCTGACTTCAGGCGATCTGCCCACTTTGTCCCCTCAAAGTGCTGGGATTACAGGTGTGAGCCACTGTGCCCAGACTATTTGTTATTATTATTATCACTATTGTAATAATGCAGACAAGAAATGATGACAGTTTGGACTAGATTGGTAAAAAGTGGTGAGATAACATTTGAAGGTAAAGCAAACAAGATTTGCTGACCAACTCGATGTGAGCACGGAAGTAAAACAAAGGCATCAAAGTTGGGCCCCAGCAGTTAGGAACATGGAGTTACTATTTATCAAGCTGAGAAAGACATGTTAGGAAAGCAGGTTTGGGAGGCAGGAGGCCAAAACCAAAAATAAGTTTTTACGTAATGTTTGAGACGTCTTTTACTTGTCCAAATGGAAAGCTTGAGTAACTGGACACAGATATTGGCCCACATAGCAGCTTCCACACAGTATGTGATACATAAAATGTTAATTCCCATCATGTTTTCATACTTAGCATTAGTTTTATGTATATTTCCACTACTGTGTTCCAATAGCTAACACCTTCTATTAAAATATTCAGTTTGATTTAAAAAAATCACATTTAATGCAAAAATGGTTGCTCAATATAGTATAAAAATCATCACCTCCAACCAAGGATACAATGAAGAGAGCTGATGGCACTTGCAGCTGCTACCAGAATCCTAGTTGCTCTAGGAATTTTGTATGTTATTAATGTAATGACAGCATTTGCAATTATCTATAGCATACAATTATAAGTACATATCAACAGTCTTACCAGCTGGATATTTGAACTTACTTTCCATTACGAGAAACACTTCCCCATTCCTAAAGTCGTTAGAATGGAAGTTAATGGTGGCTTATACGCATCTCCTCCTGTGGGCTTAAATTTTAGAATTGTTGATGTTCTTTTCCTGGTGAGTTAGGAAAGTATCTAGTTACTGTCGAGCTCTTTCCTGTCTCTACCTATAGTTAGTAGAAATAGTATAAATAATAATATAGCAGTTAAAATTCATTGAAAGTCTCTTATGTTTCATGTGCTATACTATGCATTTTAAATGTATTAGCATTTCCATATTGAAGTAAGAAAACTGAGGTACAAAAGAGTTTCAAATTTTGCCTATAGTCACACTTCCAAAAACTGGTGAAGCTGAGACGTGAAACGAAACCCTTTGACTCAATCCCACACTCTTTGCCCCACTGTCCCAACCCATCTGCACTTCCCTATTTAGACCTTAGTGTTTCATTCTTAGTGTGTACTCTGACTTAAATCAGGTTTGCATTTTTTTTTTTTTTTTGGAGATGAAGTCTCACTCTGTTGCCCAGGCTGGAGTGCAGTGGCACTGCCATCTCAGCTCACTGCAGCCTCTGCCTCTTGAGTTCAAGC
>NW_012101920.1:4677625-4680244 GCF_000951045.1 Mandrillus leucophaeus
GGTGAGAGCTATTATGAAAGTGTGATTATCAACTAAGAGAATATTTCATTTGTTCTTGGGTTTACTCACTGTCAATTTTAACAAGATTTTTATTTTCTAAAAGACATACTTGGGAATAAGACTTGTACAATCATGTCCAAGTGGTAAACTGTCCAAGTAACACATGGTGCTTTTTTGAGGAAGAAACAGAACTTTTAGATTACTAAAACGTATGGTTATGCCATGGATGCACATTCCTTGACAATGTGCCTAGACTTACAAAATCTGAAGAAAATAACTATGGGCACAGGTGTTTGTGTAAGTCTAGAATCCTATAGATATTGATTTAATATCTTACCTGAGTGTTAGCATTTTTCAAATTCCACTACAAATTAGCGGAACATGTTAACAAACAGTAGTCTCCATCACATAAGTTTTATATCTTGAGTGTTTCATTTCTTGATATGATACACCCTCTGATGAAGTGCATGAAGTCCAATATCTTTTAATATTTGTAGGAGAATGACAATGATGATTATGAAAGCTAACATGTGTTGAGCACATATGGTTTAGTTATTGCTGTATAACAGAACACCCTGATATTTATTGGATTAAAAACAAAAATTGCACTAAAAACTCTCATAAATCTACAGGTTGGTTGGGAAGTCCTATATATTTGACTTAGACTTGGCCTGTCTCTTATACACATCTAGATGTGTATAAGAGACAGAGTGTGTACTCTGACTTAAATCAGGTTTGCATTTTTTTTTTTTTGAGATGAAGTCTCACTCTGTTGCCCAGGCTGGAGTGCAGTGGCACTGCCATCTCAGCTCACTGCAGCCTCTGCCTCTTGAGTTCAAGCGATTCTCCTGCCTCAGCCTCCTGAGTAGCTGAGACAACAGGTGTATGCCACTGTGCCTAACTAATTTTTGTATTTTTGGTACAGATGGAGTTTCACCATGTTGGACAGGCTGGATTTGAACTCCTGACCTCAAGTGATCTGCCCACCTCGGCCTTTCAGTGCTGGGATTATAGATGTGAGCCACCGCGCCTGACCAGGTTTGCATTCTTTACTGCTCTCTTTCCCCTTTCTGCTTCCCAATTGTAATTTTCAGAAGGAATGGGAAGTACACAGAAAAGCTGAAGAAAACTTAAATCAGTATAATTTTCTCTATTTCAGAAACCCTTTTAGATGGTTCACCTCTCACTGGTGAAAGGAAGGATGCAGGGTGTTGCAGGACAAGCCTAATAACCAGACTGAGATCAGTGTATTATCTGTGGATTTTAGTTTCCTTGTCCTTTCATTCAATAAAGAATGTTCTTTCCAGTGGCCAGAAGTAAAAGGATTGCATAAAGTTCTACAATTCCCTCTTTAAAATAACTTATTTGTTTCATGGACTTTGCTATCTATTACCTCTCGCGGAAACCGAACATCTAAAAGCAAGGATTGGAAACCAGAATTGGCGACGTGAAAGGTGCTAACACAGACCTAATCTACTTGAAAAGAGACTGACAACTTCTTTTCTTTTGGATTAAGTTAATGGTGTTTTTTTTTGTTTGTTTGTTTGTTTGTTTTATCTGGAAATAGGTTCTGTTGCGGATGTTTGGAGGCAGGGCTTCAGGAGATTTTAAATATCTTCAGGAGAGGGAAAGGCTGTGTTAATCACAGTCACTTGAAATGACTTCCTAAATGATTTAGCTTAGCTCCTTTCAGAAAAAAAGAGAATCAAAAGATTTATAATTCCTTTAGCTACCCTCACTCATAGTATTCACTGTACCAGACAGCAGCAAGCATTTTGTTCACTCACTCACAGTAAAGAGCAATTTCTCATGTCTTGAATGTCAGAGTGACCACTGGGATTTGAATTAAATTAATGTCAAAAACAAACAAATTTTGGCATTCAAAGTTAACTACCTCATATAAATACATATGAGTGACCGATTCTGTTAGGTGATATGCCTTACTCTGTGTGTGTGTGTGCGTGTGCGTGTGTGTGTGTGTGTGTGTGTGTGAATAGCTAGCTGATAGACAGGTGTCATTTTTGATGATAGAATTACGAAATCATTTTGCTTTTTTAGATGAAATACTCTTATTCTTGCATAAAATCTTTCAAATATAGATATGATAAAAACTTCACCTTTAAAAAGACATGGTGTTTAAAAACTTTGATTCTCAGTATCCAAATCTCTAAACTCCTATTTTATTTTCTATAACTCTTCATTTTGAGGCTTTGGTGGGAGGGAGAACTCCATCTCCTATCTGAGAAGCGTGAAGAAATCATGTATTTCTTATCCCTTTCACAGATAGTATGCTGTGGGCCTGTGAATTTGGCTCAAGCAATTGAAGGCTCCCTCTTGGGATGCTGAATTTTGAGCAATGAATTCCCTTCAGTTCTGTGAGCCAGTCAATAGTCAATCAGCAGACACCTTATGCATAGGTAACCAAGAAATGACTTTTATAACTTGAAACTCAGAAACCTGCTTGATAAAGCATTTGTAGATAGTTGCTTTACAATTACTTGTTTGATTACCAAAAGAATGCATGCTAAATACAGAAAAAGTATAGCCCAAAAAACAAATTACTTGTTATTACATTCCAGACTGTTTCCAGACTGTCTAGAAACCACCTCTTCTTCTTCT
>NW_012101920.1:4681449-4696716 GCF_000951045.1 Mandrillus leucophaeus
CTAAAAACTCTCATAAATCTACAGGTTGGTTGGGAAGTCCTATATATTTGACTTAGACTTGGCAGATTGAGGCTGGCTGGGTTGCACATGCCTGTGTGTGTATGATTAGTTTAAAGCAGTTTGTTGGCTGATTGAAGGCTTGGCTAGGTTTTACTCACCTCTCATCTACGTGATTTCTTATTTACCACAAGGATAAGCTTGGGCTTATTCTCATAGTGGAAGCAGGGTTCCAAGAGAAAACAAAAGCAACAAAACCTCTTGAAGGCTAGGCTTGGCACTAGTATGCCATCATGTCTGCCACATTACGTTGGCCAAATCACGGCAATAGGCTATGCCAAATTCTGGGGAAATGGCTGCCACATCTTTATGGAAGGAGCTATACAGTCACATGGCACAGGGCATAAATACAGGGTAGAGTCATGAACTGATGCTATTTATGCAATATTGTACCATAACTTAGTATGTGGCAGGCATAACATGAAATACTTTGCACATGTTTCATGTAATGATCACAATATATAAAGTCAATATATTAGTAATATTCCTATTTGATGATAAATAACATGTAGGTATGGTGGAAAGAAAAGGGAATGCAAACATAACCTAGTATATTTGTACAGGATAGCAAAGGGGCTACTATTTATTATTTTCCAATACTTTGTATTTCTGTATCTGAGAGTAGACAGTAGAGGAGAAAAGAAAGCAATTTTGATGATGGTAAGTTTTCCTAGTGGTTAAGTGTCTATTAGAATCATTTGCAATGCATCTCTGTGCCAAATATATTTAATTAATGGAAATTAATTAAAAATCTGCCTAGTAGCTGTGGTAAGATTTCAGCTTTGGTTAGAGTGGTCAGTTTGCATTTATTTTGAAATTATAAACATTTCAGCATTTTGGAACAGGCTGACATGAAAACTGCTGTCAGATGGCATATCCATTTAAAATCACGGGATGTCTACTCCACACCACTTCACCTGAGTCAAGCTCACTGCCAGGTGAGGCTAAGTGCTTTGTGGCCAGACAGCTCTTGCTGGGATTGTTAATGAGTTCTTTTTTAAGGTTGAGGCAATATATACCTTACTAATAATTCTGCCCATTGATCATCTCCACAATCACCCTATACAGTAGAATATTTCCCATCATTTTCTATTTATTTACCTTGCTTTATTTTTCTTAATAGTATCTTTCATGGCCTTACATTTTATTATGATTATTTTGGTTTATTTGTATATCATGGTCTACCCACTAGAATGTGAACTCCATGAGGTCAGGGCTTGATTTTGTTCACTGCTGCATCTCCAGTGCCAAAAATAGTGCCTGCCACTTAGTAAGTATTCAGTAAACATTGCTGGATACATGAATGTCTCTTCCCAACACTATATTCCTTATTAGATAAGAGATTGTGTCACTATTCAATGTGTGTGAGTTCCACAAATGTAAGAATGCTGCCTTTTGCATGTTTACCAAAATTGCTGAAAGAATGTTGAATAAGATCCAGCCATGACGAGAACAATATGGAACGTGCAGAAGCTCCTATTACTGAGATATCGGGCAAATCAACATTATTTGGGTCATTATTCAAAGTTGTGACTCTCGTTATGTGCCTTAATCCAGGCTATATTTCCCCCATGGTTGTATAGAGGTAAAATCTAATTTAAATTAGCTAAAACATGATTGAATATAGTAACGTGTATAAATAAGGAATGGGTCTATCTAAAGGATTCATGGACCACAATGAGATTTAAAAATAAAGACATCCACAGAGGAAAGTCACAAACATTCATCCTGGAGAAAGGATGGTAACATCTTTTTGTCTGAGAGATGCTATGTCTCATTCTGAAGGTAAGTCCATCCGGCAATGCGAGTCATTAAACCGAATCTTGTGATCATTCGGCTTTGGGCATAGCTGCTGACAGGGAAAGGACATGCAGTGAAGCTGATGCGAGAATTCTGTCTTCTTGAAAATTTTATTTCTCATTTGAATCCAAACGTTGCCATTCTGGCAAAGTCCAGTCGTCTCTTTGAGCTTTGTTGGTACTATGCAGTATCCCCTAGTCAAATCAGCTTCAAGGCAGTGACATGAGCATGTGTCTGAGCTTGGAAGGCTGAGAGAGAGTTTGGACTGGGTGGAATTCATCAGTTTGGATAGCCAAGTAGCCTTCCCCAGGGGCAGGTAGTGACCCTTCTGCTGAGAGTGCCATGCCTGGAATGTGTACATGAGTCCAATCAGAAGGCACATTATACCTATTCCTAAAGTAAAACTTTGGAACATTTCCATCTAGAAGTCTGACTATATTGTGTTTTGTTTTTGTTTTTCAAAACAAACACATGCAAAAACAAAGTGATTGAAAGAAGAGAGTAAATATGTGCCTTGGTCCCAGGACAACCTCCAAATTTCCTTCCAAAAATCATTTCAAGTATTCATAAGAGGGGTCATGAATATTTCCTTCTGATTTTTCTCTGCATTTCTATTTACTATGAATTATTTCTTGGAATTTAGCAGTACGATTTTCCAATTAGTGAACATAATACAATACTTATAATCTTTACCTTGCATCCTTCATGCTGTTGTGAAATCTGACTTCCAAACCCTTTATGTGAAGATTCTCACTGGAAAAACCATTTTGCTTCTTCCTTTCTTTCACTGCTTTATTTTTCCCCTTGTATTAAGTGACACAAAAGAGTTGTGATCTGCTCTGGGAAATGAATGCATTACTTGCTTGATGCAATGCACAGGCTTAAACTTTAATGGATTCTTCAAGTAAGACCAGTTCACAGCCAGAATTCTTTTATCCCACAGTGGTGACAGGAAAAGAGGAGCCAGGGATTTTTCAACACTCAAGAATAAGAAATATAGGAACTTTTGAAAGGGTAAGATGATGTACAAGTTCTAAAAATATTCCATTTGCATTTAAAACATGCTCTTATATTCTACAAAGAATACAATTTTTGTAAGACTTTAAATAATTATACTGACATTTTGGTGCTTTTAAAAGTCACTGGCCATCTATTATTTAGAAAAAATAAAGTGGATTTACATGTAAAAACATGCTTGAGTATATTCAATATAGTGAGAAATAATAGTTATTTTTTCCCCTAGGCTTTAAGTTGAATAACAAACAGTGGCACATTAGACTATTTTTATAGCTTGTTTATTACAAAATTAGTATTTCTAATGCTGAAGTAAAGAGTTTTCCCCTCTGATTTTGGTCAATGCTTATAACAAAACTAACTCCAGCATAGTCAACTCACACTCTCATTTGTACGTGTCAATGCAAGTTGAACCAACCAATATATCAGTCAATCAATCATTCCATCAGTGGCTGATTCTATATTGCATGCTCGGTATGGCTAGAAGTTGTGAGTAAAAAACAAAAACCAAAAGTTTAAAATATGATATCACTTCATTATGAGAATCTTATCATTCACGTGTTCCTAGCAAAATCTAAGCTTTGAAGTCAACAGGAAAGGTGGGGAGAGGATGAGGTCGGTTTGGCTCTAGCATTCTCTTGTAGGTGACTTTATCTTGGACAAGAGGTGGGACCAAGGCTCTGCTTTCTTTTTTATAGAGTTTCCCAATCTGTTGATAAGATTAAATAAAATAATATTATTTAAAAACTAGCTTAGTTCCTGGCATATACATATGCACTCAGAAATACGAATTATGAACTTTTATTTATGATCTCATTATTAATTTATTGATTGATTCAGCAGACACATATACTATGGCACTGTTTTAGGTACTGAAAATACAAATACATATCATCCCCTTCCCTCAATGGGTCTATGACAAAATGAAGAAAACCGAAAACACCGTTGATGAGATAAAAATTATCATTATTCAACTAAGTACACATTTATATAAAACTCTGTCTATTCCATATGTCATATGCCTGTGTGATTGAGCAATTAGAAAAACATAATGGACTGATAAAACTAGACACCAGCATTGATGATTGCTTATTGCATGGCAAATACTTACAATGCCCAATCTTATTGATTATCTTAATCATAAAGACAATTCACTGTTAAAATTCCTGTTTAATGGACTGGGAAATGGAGGCTCACTAGTCAGGAAGATGGACAACTACATTTGGACCATAAACATAGTTATCTCTGACATCAGTGTTGCAAAATTTATAATTGTGTGTGGGAGTCATTCAATTTTAGGGAAGTTTAGTGAAGCCAGAGAGAGATGTCCAAAGGACTTCATTTAGTAATCTTTTATTGAAGTGTCCTGGATAAAACAGTGTGCTAAGCAACTCTCCAAGAAAGTGGTAGGTAGCTATGATATTGTATTCCTAGACCAGTCATCACCATCTTTTGGTAACCAGACCTTTTCAAGGCCTAACAACATGGTCCCTGTGGAGGCTCCTGTATTATTATATGACTCTATTAGCCTGTTTATAGCTAATTGGTGCAAGAATTGACTCATGTCAGTGAGTCCCATTCACAAGATCTTGGGACTTCAGAGCCAGACAGCTGAGGTAGTTAAATCTGTATTATTACACAGGACTCTTGGTTTCAGTGGACTAAATCTAACACATACTTTAACAACACAAGAAATCCACAGGTTCATGTAAGTGCAAGTTCCAAAGTAGTATTGGATTCATGTTAGGAATGACAAACTTACAAGATGTTGTTCAGAACCCAGTTTCTCCCTGTCTATGTTTTGTCACTTCCATAATGTAAGCTTCAGTCTACAGCTTCACTGGCTAGATCCCCACGATTCACAGACATTTTTCCTTATAACACCAAATGATGCAGCAATTTCAAACCTCATATTCTTAAACTTTATATTCCAGGGAAATAAGGAACTTTATAGTAGCTTCCAAACATGAACTGGCAAAAGAAATAAAACTGGCATTCATCCTTTCATATTGGTTCAAATAAGGCCATGTATGCCTTCTGTACCAATTGCTATGTCCAAGATTGAGATGAGTGGGTGGGATATGCCAATTGATGTAAGCTAGTTTACGTTTATCTGTGTTCTGGCCTGAAGCTAGGTATATGCTCAATATGGTGTTATACAATCTCATATTTGTAAATAGAATGTGAATTAAAACTTGTAAGAAAAATCAAACCATAGTTGGTAGGAAAATTTAGGGGGAAATAATGCTAAAGAGGAAATCATATATGGACATCACAGTTCACTGCTTTGGCTACATTATCTAACATCTGTGAGTACCAGTTTTTACAGGCAGTGTGAGACAAAATGCAAAAGGGTTGATATAGTTCATGTTTCTTGTCATGTGGAAAAAGCAGGTCTGTAAAAATGTAAAAGAGCAATGAGTGAAATCAACACCCATGAAGGAAAAAGACCATACTGTAGGCTCCTGAAAGCGTTCAAGCTTCAGTTTTATTTGTGTTTGAAGTTCTGGTGCATTACTGTCCCTGGCCCCCTCCACAGCTTGTTTAGTGACCAGGTACTTTAGTAACTTAGTAAATTTCTATCTTTACTTACTTTGGTTTATGCTGGGACTTAGTAAATTGCAAAGAAGAGAGCTAAGTAATACTAACATGAGACAAGATACAAAATTGAATAATATGAGATTTCTGTTCAGGAGAGAAAAGATCTAAAGGGCAAGATTAGACAATTTGTTTACATTAAACATATTCCTTTTTCCTCACCTCTGTAGATATCACTATTAATTTCTATTGCATCCTTTTTCTCATTACATTTAATTGATCATCAGGTCCTCAGATCCACCCATTTCTTTCCAACACTGCTGCCACCTTTCCAGTCTGTAAAAACATCTACACTTGACCAGATGTCTGTATTAGCCTACTAACTGAGCACACACTATGGTTGTTAGCAGTCTTCCCAAAACATTATTCATATAGGAGAAAGATACTTTTAGACAAGTAAAGAGTCATGCGACCCTTCAACTTGCATCCTTCAGTAGTTCCTTATTCTACGTTGAGGTGCATTGAATTTTCTTGCATGGTCTCAAAGCCCTATATTATGGTTCTGCTGACTAATTTCACCACTTTCTCCCTTGTTTATTACTCCGTAATTACTCAGGACATTTCTTCGTTTCTTACAGATTGAGTTCTCACTGCATTCAGTTTATCCCACATTCAGGCCCCTCTGGCTGGACTTCTCGTACCCTGCTCTTTTGACGGTTGTCACTTTCTTGTTCTTTTAGTTTTGCTTTAAGACCTTTCCACAGACCTTCACTGAACTTTGACTGTCATGTGGGTCTTCTCCCCATTGTCATGTCTTTATTTTCTTCGTAGTTTTTATAAAAACGTACAAGTATTATTTGCTTGTACCGATTTGCTTATAAATTATCTCTACTATTAGGCTTTCATCTTCATGAAGGTGGGAGCTAATCTGTTTAAGATCACCTTTGTACCCCCAGCCCTGACATGACATGCTTGCCTAACATAATGTCTGTGCTCAAAAATAATTGCTAAGGGAATGAAACAATTTTATTAAAATGGGTGATACGTTGGTTCTAAGTAAAGTGCTTAGAGCTAAAATTTGGTGTTTGGTCAATGAGGAATCTGGGTAAAATATAAGCTAAATGGGAAAAGGGGATCATTAAATGTCGGTCTTAACAACATGGATTTTAATGACTGCTACATATTGTATTTGAAAAAAACTGTAGTAGACAATTCACATATGTTATTCCATATATACTTTTTCATAATATAAGAAGAGAGGTATTCCAACCGACATCATATTTAATGGTGAAACACTGGATGCTTTCCCCTCAGGTCAGGAACAAGATGAGGAGAGCTGCTGTCAGTACTTCCATTCAACATTTTATTGGAGGGTCTAGTTTGGAAAATAAACAAGAAAAAAATGTAAAAGTCACATAGATTGGAAAGTAAGAAGAAAAACTATTTCTACTCGTAAATAATAAGAGCTTATATATAGAGAAAAGCCTAAGGAATCCACTGAAAAGTACTAGAACAAATAAATGAGTTCAGTGAGGTTACAGGATAAAGATCAATATAAAAAAGTGTATTTCTGTATACTAGTAATGAACATTCCAGAAATGAAATTAAGAAAAGCCAATTACAATAGCATCAAAATGAGTAAAATACTTATGCATTAATTTCATAAAAGAAATAAAATACTTTTATATTGAAAACAACAAAACATTGTTGGAAGAAATTAAGTAAGATGTATGAAATGTCATTCAATGGGCATAGATAGGAAAACTTAATATTAAGATAGCGATACGCCCCTAATTCTCAACAGATGTACCGCAATCCTTATCAAAATTTCCCATGCCTTTTTGCATAAATTAACAAGTAGACCTAGAATTCATATAGGGACCCAGAATTGTCAAATCAATCTTGATAAAGAACAAGGTTGGAGGACTTTCACTTTTCAATTTCAAAGCTTACTACAAAGGTACAATAATCAAGACCATGTGATACTAGCATAAGGACAGCCTGTTGATCAATAGAATAGAATTGAGAGTCCAGAAATAAACTCCTACATTTATGGCTAATTGATTTTCAACAAGGATGCCAAAACAATTCAGTGAGAAAAAAATAAGAGTCTTTTCAACAAATAGTGTCCAGACAATTAGATATCCACATGCAAAAAAAAATTAAGTTGGACCCCAACCACATACCATATATTTAAAAAAAACTAATTTAAAATATATGACAAACCTATATGTAAGAGTCAAAAATACAAAACTCTTAGAAGAAAACATAAGAATACATCTTCATAAAAATTTATCAGATACTATACCAAAAGCAAAAGCAATCAAATAAAAATAAATTGGAGTTCACAGGAATTAAAATATTTTAGCACTACAAACAACATCATCAAAAACATGATCTTACTGACTGGGAGAAAATGTTGGCAAATCATATGACTGATGAGGGCCCTATATCTAGAATACATCAAAATTCTTTTAACTCAGTAAGACAAATAGTTAATTTTTTTTATAAAATGAGCAAATAAATATGCATAGATATGTATCTAAAAAAGATATATTGAATTGCATAAGCATGAGAAAAGATGCTCAACATCATTAGCTATTAAGGAATGCAAATCAAAACCACAACGAGATACAACTCCAATTCCAACATAATGGCTATAATGAAAATGACGGACAGTGAAAAGTGTTAGGATATAGAAAAACTGGAGCTCTCATACATTTCTGGTGGGAATCTAAAATGGCACACTCACTTTGGAAAACAGTTTGATAATTCCACAAAAGGTGAAACATAAAATTATCATATGACCCACCAGTTCTACTCCAAGATATCTAACCAAGAAAAACAAAAACATATGCCCATACAATAACTGTATATATCAATGTACATAGTGGAATTATTCATAATAGCAAAATATAAAAAAAAATCCATAGTCCATCAACTGATGGATGAAGAAAATGCAGTACAGTTATTCAATCAAATACCATTTATCAATAAAAATGAATGAAGTCCTGATATATGCCTCAGCATGAATGAATCTCAAAATCATAATGTTATACTTAAAAATACAAAGACTACATATGTTATGATTTTATTTATGTGATGTCCAGAATAGGCAGATCTGTAAAAACAGAAAGTAGATGAACAGTCACCAACGGCTGCTGGGTTGGGAGATTAAAGGAGACTGGGTTTGACTGCTAGTGGGCACAAGATTTCTTTTTAGGGCATGCAAATATTCTTAAATTAGATTATAGTGACACAAATCTGTAAAACATTCATCTATATACTTTAAATAGATGAGTTTTGTGGTATGTAAATTATGTCTCAATAAATTCATTGAGAAAGAGATATTATTAACCCTAAATTAAAAAACAAGAACCGCAACAGGGTTATGCCTCTAGAAAGCAGCAAATCCAGTTTTGATCCAGATATGTCTGGCTTCCTCCAGTGTCTGTGTTTAAGTTTTCTTTCTTTTTTTTCCAAGCAGCCAAATCCAGCTCTGACTAATTTAACTTTACCTTCCTGAAAAGGAACCACATAAAAGAGATTTGTTAGAAAGCAACTGAACAGGTCACAAAACTGAAGTGCTGAAAAAGCATGCCTCATGAGATAAAAGGATCAGTAAAATTAGAAGATCTTAGTAGCGGGATCACATGGTCAATTTCTTTTCAGTTCTGCTCTGTATCCCTTCCCAGAAATATACAGATGTCCTTTGGGCCTTGTTAGGGTTCTGTGTCTACCCTTGTGATAAGGGGTTATGGGTACAAATATTTTCAATTCGTTGGATCAACATGAAATGAATGGGATGTTTACCAGAAGAAGGAATACTAAATAGCTCGTCAAATGTGCTCAGGCTCCTCTAAAGCCCCATCTTCTCTACCTAGTTCTTGCCCCCTACTACAGCCATGTTTGCGACAAAAATCAGGCAAGTCAATCACTGGGTTGAAATGGTTTAAAGTTCTCAAATTTGTGTCTCATAGATATATCCACAGAACTATTATACAGAACATAATAGTATTTACTTATTTAACTTTACCTTGGACTGGGAACATACTAATGTATTTAGGAAGCTTCGCTAATTATCAGACTCTTTGGATAATAGATTACTAAATGCAGGCAGTAAGAAATGCCTACCATTCCCAGTGCCCTGCTATACTTTGCAATTGATTGTATTAACATCAGTGATGGCATTCTGAGGAAATCACTTAGGTAGATCAAAATAAACAAAGCTAATCTAGAGCAGAGAGAGCTGAAAAGATTTGGTAACAGTCATATCCTGAAACTGTGGAGCTTAGAGAAGCAGAAGCACATCAAAATTAAATAAAATAAATGATTTTCAAAGTCTGATCTCACTATTCTATTTTTTCAATTCTAAGACCAGACAGCTTTTAAATAAAGAGACCTGGTTGGTGAGATGTTGCTCCTTTCAGAATCCAGAAATTTTACATTAAAAAGTAATTTCTGTTCATTTTGGTGACATTAAGTACACATTTGAAATCATTTTATATGTCAGACTGATATCAAAATATATAAACTGGAATATATTAGAAGTATGTTAAAAGTACTGCTGATAAAAAATCATGTAAATCTAATTATTATCTTGAATCACTTTTGTAAATGCTTGAGTTCATTCTTTCATTTACCTTACATGTACTTCTTCCTTTCTTGTCCTTCATTTCTCTACTTTTCTATTCCTTTCCTTATTACTTAATTTAAAAAATATTTATGAATAAGCTAACAAGGTAGACATTAGAGATAAAATAGCCTCTGTCCCCATGAGCTTATAGTCTAGTTGGAGAAAGATATTAATCAAACAATAAAGTACACACATATATACATACATAATTATAACCAAAAAGTAGTTTGGTTTGAAAAATAATTTGAATTACCTTATCTAGACTGGGGAAGCAGGAAGGCTGTCGGAGGAAGTAGCATTTGTGTTGAGACTTGAAGTGTTGAGAGAGGTCTAGGCAAGTGGGATGCTTGCATATATGGAAGGAGATAAAAGAACACGAAGTGGGAACATCATGTGCAAAGGCACTCATGCCTAAGAGATCAAGCTTTCTTTGAGGGCATGAAAGAAGGCAGCATGTCTAAAGTTCAGAGCATGAAAATAAGTGTGGATTGAGATGAGGCTGGGGAGGAAAGCCAGGATCATGAGAGGCCTAGAAAGCTGCAGAGGAGTTTTAAATGCGTAAGGTAAAAGATCAGACTTACATTAAAAAAAAAAAATCTCTAACTAATTGGCCAGGTGCAGTGACTCATGCCTGTAATCCTAGCACTTTGTTAGGCCGAGGCAGGAAGATTGCTTGAGGCCAAGAGTTCAAGACCAACCTGGCCAACACAGGGACACCCCATCTCTAAAAACAAACAAACAAACAAACAAACAAACACTCTCTAACTAACTAACTTGATGAAGACTATACTGGAAAAAAAAAAAAAGTAGGAGCAGATGCAAAGAAAAACAATTAAGTAGCTCCAGATGAAAGATACAGGTTTGTTCGTTTCTATTCTGTCCCATTGGTCAATTTGCTTAACTGTTTGGAAACTTAGCTTTCTTATCTGTAAAATGAGAATTAAAATAATATTTATTCAATCAGGTATTCCTGAAGACTGAGTGAGATTAAGTTGCAAAGTAGTCACCATGACACAGCCTTTAAAAGTGTTAGCTTTAATTACATGACGTCCTCGGAGTAGGAATAGCACAAGGAGTAAAGTAAAGTTAACTACAGCTGTTAAAACTAGTTTCATTTATGTTGACATTAGAGTGTGAGTCTTGAATATCCAAAGTAGTTGTCATCTTCTGAAATCTGATAATAGCTTTTTTAGTTTCTTATTTTTTCCAAATTATATTTTAGGTTCAGAGGTCACATGTGCAGGTTGGCTACTTGGGTAAATTTTGTGTCATGGAAGTTTGGTATACAGATTATTTTATCACCAAGGTAATAGTCACGTGTCAAGTTTAGGTCCTGAATATCTGTTTGTTTTCTGCCACAATGATCTGTCTAATACTGGCAGTGGAACATAGAAGTCTTCCACTATTATTGTGTGATTATCTAACTCTCTTTGCAGGTCTTTAAGAATGTGTTTGATAAATCTGGGTGCTCCAGTGTTGGGTATATACATTTAGGACAGTTAAGTCTTCTTAATGAATTGAACCCTTTATCCTTATGTAATACTCTTCCTTGTCCTTTTTGATCATATTGGTTTAAAGTCTGTTTTGTCTGAAATAAGAATAACAACCCCTGCTCTTTTTTGTTTTCCATTTGCTTGATAGATTTCTCTCCATCCATTTACATTGAGTCTCTCGGTGTCATTGCATGTCAGATGGGTCTCTTAAAGACAGCATACTGTTTGGTCTTGTTTCTTTATCCAACTTGCCACGCTGTGCTTTGTAAGTGGGACATTTAGCCAACTTACATTTAAGGTTAGTATTAATATGTGTGAATTTGATCCCATCTTCATGTTGTTAGGTAGTTGTTTTGTAGACTTGATTGTGTAGTTGCTATATAGCAGCAGTCCTCAATATTTTTTAACACCAGGCACTGGTTTTGTGAAAGATGATTTTTCCATAGATCCAGGTGGGGGATAGTTTTGGGATAATTCAAGAGCGTTACATTTATTGTGCACTTTATTTATATTATTATGACATTGTACTATATAATGAAGTAACTATACAACTCACCATAATGCAGAATCAGAGGGAGCCCTGAACTTCTTTTTCTGCAATTAGACAGTCCCATCTGGAGGTGATGGGAGACAATGACAGATCATCAGGCACTAGATTCTCATAAGGAGCACACAACTTAGACCCCTCAGATGCATCGTTCATAATAGGGTTCGTTTTCCTATGAGAATCTAATGCTGCTGTTGATCTGTCAGGGGGCAGAGCTCAGGCGGTAATGCAAGCAATGGGGAGCAGCTGTAAATACAGATGAAGCTTTATTTGCTTGCCCACTGCTCCCTCCTGCTGTGCAACCTGGTATCTTTTTTTCCCTTCAACTTTTATTTTAAGTTCAGATGTATGTGTGCACATTGTGCACATTTGTTACATAGGTAAACGTGTGCCATGGTGGTTTGCTGCACAGAACATCCCATCACCGAGGTATTAAGCCCTGCATCCATTAGCTATTTTTCCTGATGTTCTCGCTCCCCTAACCCGCTGACAAGCCCTAGTGTGTGTTGTTCACCCTGACGTGTCCATGTGTCCTCATCATTCAGCTCTCACCTATAAATGAGAACATGCAGTGTTTGGTTTTCTGTTCCTGCATGAGTTTTCTAAGGATAATGGCTTCCAATTTCATCCATATCCCTGCAAAGAACATGATCAATCTTATTTCTTTTTATGGCTGCATAGGATTTCATGGTGTATATGTGCCCACTTTCTTTACGCAGCCTATCATTGGTGGCCTTTTAAGTTGCTTCTATGTCTTTGCTAATGTGAATAGTGAAGCTTAGTTTCTAACAGGCCACAGGCTGGTACCCACAGTCCATGGCCCAGAACATGGAGAACCCTGCTTTAGAGTGTCAGTGTTCTAAGTACTTAGCTGTGTTTTTGTGATGTCTGGTAATAGTCCGTTGTTTCCATGTTTAGCACTCCTCTTGTAAGGCAGATCTGGTGGTAATGAATTCCCTTAGCATTTGCTTGTCTAAGAAGGATTTTATTTCCCCTCCACTTATGAAGCTTAGTTTGACTGACTATGAAAATTTTTATTGAAATTTCTTTTCTTTAAGGATGCTGACTCTAGGCCTCCAACCTCTCCTGGCTTGTAGGGTTTCTGCTGAAAGGTCCACTGTTAGACTGATGGGGTTTCCTTTGTAGGTGACCTGCCCCTTCGCTCTAGGTGCTTTTAATATTTTTCTTTCACATTGAACTTGGAGAATCTGATGAGTGTGTGTCTTGGGGTGGGTCATCTTGTGCAGTATCTTGCTGTGAATCTCTAAATTTCCTGAATTTGAAAATCAAGCTCTTTAGTGGGGTTGAGGAAATTTTCAAGAACAGTATCCTCAAATATGTTCTCCAATTTGCTTTCTCTCTCTCCCTCACTTTCAGGGATACCAGTGTATTACAGGTGGTCTGTTTACATAATCCCATATTTATCAGAGGTTTTGTTCATTCTTTTTTATTCTCTTTTTTTAAAAAATTAATTTTTTTCTTGTTTTTTTCTGACTGAGTTGATTTCAAGAACCAATCTTCAAGCTCTGAGATTATTCCCTCAGTGTGGCCTATTCTGCAATTAATACTTTCAGTTGTATTATGAAATTCTTACTTCACAAAATTCTTGTAGTGAGTATTTTTGCTTTTTCAGATCAGTTTGGTCCTTTCTTAAAATGGCTATTTTTGTTTTTCAGCTCTTGTATCATTTTACTGGATTCTTTCAATTCCTTAAATTGGGTTTCAACTTTCTCCTGAATCTTGATGATCTTTGTTGCCATCAAGATTCGGAATTCTATGTCTGTTATTCCCGGAGCTAATGTGATACTTTGGAGGTAAAAAGACACTCTGAATTTTTGAGTTGCCAGAGCTCTTGCACTGATTCTGTCTCATCTGTGTGGGCGGATGTTCCTTTAATCTTTGCAGTTGCTGTCCTTTGTATGGGGCTTTTTGCTTTTACAGGCTTTGATGTCCTTACAGGTCTAACTGTGGAATAAGTTGGGTTCAGTCAACTGGCTTTGTTTCTGGATGATTTCAAGGGGCCAGGGCTCAGCTCACCACTCCTGGGCTGCATGCCAGGCCCATGGATTGTTCTTTGGCCCCTGCAGGTTGAGCATTAGCTACGCTGGAGGGGCTGAGGTGTTTCTGGTCTTCTGGCAAAAATATTCTTAAGAGGGAAAAGAATGCCAGCAAAAGCTTTTAATCAGGGTGGTGGCAGCAGGGTCTGTGTGTGCATACACAGCCTACACCAGTTGTGGCAGACTGCGGGCACAGCGTCTTTTCAGGCCTGACCCTGTCCCATCTCTCCTCACTGGGCGGGGCCTCCCTGCATAAACTCCAATAACTCTAGCTAGGGGCTCGGGACATAACCCTAATCTCCCTGGCCTAAGCACCTAGTGGGAGGGATGGCCTCAGTCTCTGTGGACCAGCAGACTTAGCCTTCCCTCCTGGTAGTTCTGAGGAATCCAGGCAGCCCAGATGAGTGGGTTTCCCCCCAGAGAAGCATACCACCTCCACCAAAGGACAGTCAAAGTACCTCATTAAACAGGTCCTGTTCCCCATGCCACCCAACTGACCCTCAAACAGGGGTTGTCAGACACCCTATACAAGAGCGATCCTACTGGCATCATGTTGGTGACCCATGAGGTCAGAAATCCCAGAACAAGGAGAGGCACCCATCTTTGCTGTTCTCCAGCCTCCTTGAGTGACATCTCCAGTGCAGGAGTGAACCAGATGAATAGGGTCTGAAGTGAATTCCCAGAGAACCGCAGCAGCCCTACAGAAGAGGGACCTGACCATTGAAAGAAAAACAAACAGACAGAAAGCAACAACAACAGCATCAAAAACAACAAAAAGTCCCCAAAAACCTCATCCAATGGTCAGCAGCCTCAAAGATTGAAACTAGACAAACTCATTAAGATGAGAGGGAATCAGTGATAAAATGCTGAAAACACAAAATGACAGAGTACCTCTTCTCCTCCAAATAATTGCAATTGTTCTCCAACAAGGGTGCAGAACCGGACAGAGGATGAGAAGGACAAATTGACAAAAGTAGGCTTCAGAAGGTGGGTAATAAAAAACTCTGCTGAGCTAAAGGAGCATATTCTAACCCAATGCAAAGAAGCTAATAACCTTGATAAAAGGTTAAAGGAGCTTCTAACTAGAATAACCAGTTTACAGAGGAACATAAATTACCTGATGGA
>NW_012101920.1:4696766-4699328 GCF_000951045.1 Mandrillus leucophaeus
CAGTTGTATTATGAAATTCTTACTTCACAAAATTCTTGTAGTGAGTATTTTTGCTTTTTCAGATCAGTTTGGTCCTTTCTTAAAATGGCTATTTTTGTTTTTCAGCTCTTGTATCATTTTACTGGATTCTTTCAATTCCTTAAATTGGGTTTCAACTTTCTCCTGAATCTTGATGATCTTTGTTGCCATCAAGATTCGGAATTCTATGTCTGTTATTCCCGGAGCTAATGTGATACTTTGGAGGTAAAAAGACACTCTGAATTTTTGAGTTGCCAGAGCTCTTGCACTGATTCTGTCTCATCTGTGTGGGCGGATGTTCCTTTAATCTTTGCAGTTGCTGTCCTTTGTATGGGGCTTTTTGCTTTTACAGGCTTTGATGTCCTTACAGGTCTAACTGTGGAATAAGTTGGGTTCAGTCAACTGGCTTTGTTTCTGGATGATTTCAAGGGGCCAGGGCTCAGCTCACCACTCCTGGGCTGCATGCCAGGCCCATGGATTGTTCTTTGGCCCCTGCAGGTTGAGCATTAGCTACGCTGGAGGGGCTGAGGTGTTTCTGGTCTTCTGGCAAAAATATTCTTAAGAGGGAAAAGAATGCCAGCAAAAGCTTTTAATCAGGGTGGTGGCAGCAGGGTCTGTGTGTGCATACACAGCCTACACCAGTTGTGGCAGACTGCGGGCACAGCGTCTTTTCAGGCCTGACCCTGTCCCATCTCTCCTCACTGGGCGGGGCCTCCCTGCATAAACTCCAATAACTCTAGCTAGGGGCTCGGGACATAACCCTAATCTCCCTGGCCTAAGCACCTAGTGGGAGGGATGGCCTCAGTCTCTGTGGACCAGCAGACTTAGCCTTCCCTCCTGGTAGTTCTGAGGAATCCAGGCAGCCCAGATGAGTGGGTTTCCCCCCAGAGAAGCATACCACCTCCACCAAAGGACAGTCAAAGTACCTCATTAAACAGGTCCTGTTCCCCATGCCACCCAACTGACCCTCAAACAGGGGTTGTCAGACACCCTATACAAGAGCGATCCTACTGGCATCATGTTGGTGACCCATGAGGTCAGAAATCCCAGAACAAGGAGAGGCACCCATCTTTGCTGTTCTCCAGCCTCCTTGAGTGACATCTCCAGTGCAGGAGTGAACCAGATGAATAGGGTCTGAAGTGAATTCCCAGAGAACCGCAGCAGCCCTACAGAAGAGGGACCTGACCATTGAAAGAAAAACAAACAGACAGAAAGCAACAACAACAGCATCAAAAACAACAAAAAGTCCCCAAAAACCTCATCCAATGGTCAGCAGCCTCAAAGATTGAAACTAGACAAACTCATTAAGATGAGAGGGAATCAGTGATAAAATGCTGAAAACACAAAATGACAGAGTACCTCTTCTCCTCCAAATAATTGCAATTGTTCTCCAACAAGGGTGCAGAACCGGACAGAGGATGAGAAGGACAAATTGACAAAAGTAGGCTTCAGAAGGTGGGTAATAAAAAACTCTGCTGAGCTAAAGGAGCATATTCTAACCCAATGCAAAGAAGCTAATAACCTTGATAAAAGGTTAAAGGAGCTTCTAACTAGAATAACCAGTTTACAGAGGAACATAAATTACCTGATGGAGCTGAAAGACACAGCATGGGAACTCTGGGAAGCATACACAAGTATAAATAGCCGAATTGATGAAGTGAAAGAAAGAATATCAGAGTTCGAAGACCACCTTGCTGAAATAAGGGATTTAGACAAGGTTAAGGAAAAAACAACGGAAGGGAATGAACAAAGCCTCTGAGAAATATGGGACGACATAAAAAGACTGAACATACGATTGATTGGAGTACCTGAAGAAAACAGGAGGAATGAAAGCAAGCTGGAAAACACACTTCAGGATATTATACATGAAAACTTCGCCAACCCAGAGAAAAAGGCCAACATGCAAATTCAGGAAATGCAGACAACAACACTAAGATATTCCATGAGAAGATCAACCCCAAGACATATAATCATCAGATTCTCCAAGGCTGAAATGAAAGAAAAAATGTTAAGGGCAGCCAAAGAAAAAGGCTAGATTGCCTACAAAGGAAAGCTCATTGGACTAACAGCAGACTTTTCAGCAGAAACCCTACAAACCAGAAGAGAGTGGAGGCCAATATTCAACATCCTTAGAGAAAACAATTTTTCAACCCAGGATTTTATATCCAGACAAATTGAGCTTCATAAGCAAAGGAGAAATAAAATCCTTTCCAGAAAAGCAAATGCTGAGAGAGTTCATCACCACCAGGCATGCCTTGCAAGCGCTCCTGAAGGAAGCACTAAATATGGAAAAGAAACACCAGTACTAGCCACTGCAGAAACACACCAAAATATAAAGACCAATGACACTATGAAGAAATTACATCAATTAGTGTGCAAAATAACCAGATAGCACGATGAGGACAGAATCAAATTCACACATAAGAATACTAACCTTTTTTTTAATGTTATTGGAGTTGTAATTTTTTTTTATTATACTTTAAGTTCTAGGGTACATGTGCACAACGTGCAGGTTTGTTACATATGTATACATGTCCCATGTTT
>NW_012101920.1:4699678-4738129 GCF_000951045.1 Mandrillus leucophaeus
TATACCCAGTAATGGGATGGCTGGATCAAATGGTAACCTTAAATGTAAATGGACCAAACATCCCAATTAAAAGACACAGACTGGCAAATTGGATAGCGTCAAGACCCATCTGTGTACTGTATTCAGGAAACCCACCTCTCATGCAAGGACACACACAAAATAAAGAGATGGAGGAAAATTTACCAAACAAATGGAAAGAAAAAAAAAGCAGGGGTTGCAATTCTAGTCTCTGACAAAACAGACTTTAAACCAACAAAGATAAAAAAAGACAAAGAAGGGCATTACATAATGGCAAAGGGTTCAATTCAACAAGAGCTAACTATCCTAAGTATACATGCACCCAATACAGGAGCACCCAGATTCATAAAACAAGTTATTAGAGACATACAAAGAGACTTAGATTCCAAAACAATAATAGTGGGAGACTTTAACACCCTACTGTCAATATTAGACAGATCAACAAGACAGAAAATTAACAAGGATATTCAGTAGTTGAACTGAGCTCTAGATCAAGTGGACCTGATAGATATATGCAGAACTCTTTACCCCAAATCAATAGAATATACATTCTTCGCCATGCCATATGACACTTATTCTAAAATTGTCTTACTTACTTCTAAAATTATTAGAAGTAAAACACTCCTCAGCAAATGCAAAAGAAATGAAATCATAACAGTCTCTCAGACCACAGTACAATACAATTAGAACTGAGGATTAAGAAACTCACTCAAAACCACACAATTACATGGAAATTGAACAAGCTGTTCCTGAATGACTTCTGGGTAAATAATGAAATTAAGGCAGAAATCCAGAAGTTCTTTGAAACCAGTGAGAACAAGGAGACAATGTACCAGAATCTCTGGGACACAGAGAAAGCTGTGGGAAATTTATAGCAAGAAATGCCCACATCAGAAAGCTAGAAAGAGCTCAAATTGACACCCTAACATCACTATTAAAAGAGCTAGATAAACAAGGGCAGGCTAATCCAAGAGCTAGCAGAAGACAAGAAATAACTAAGGCCAGAGAAGAATTCAAGGAAATACCAAAATAAACACCCTCTTCCCCCCCAAAATCAATGAATCCGGGAGCTAGTTTTTTGAAAAAATTAACAAAATAAATAGGCTGCTAGCTAGACTAATGAAAGAGAAAAGAATCAAATAGACACAATAAAAAGTGATAAAGGGGATATCATCACTGACCCCACAGATATACAAACTACCATCATATAATACTATAAACACCTCTATGCAAATAAGTCTAGAAGAAATGGATAAATTCCTGAACACATACACCCTCCCAACACTAAACCAGGGAGAAGTTGAATCCCTGAATAGACCAATAACAAGTTCTGAAATTGAGGCAGTGATTAATAGACTACCAATGAAAAAAAACCCTCGACCAGATGGATTCACAGCCGAATTCTACCAGAGGTACAAAGAGGAGCTAGTACCATTCCTTCTGAAACTATTCCAAAAATTGTTAAAGAGGGACTCCTCCCTAACTCATCTTATTCTGCATTATCCTGCAATTCATCTCATCCAGCATTATCCTGATACCAAAACGTGGTGGAGACACAATAAAAAAAAACCTTCAGGCCTATATGCCTGATGAAAATTGATACAGAAATCCTCAATAAAATACTGGCAAACTGAATCCAGCAGCACATCAACTAACTTACAGCACATGAAAAAACTTATCCACCATGATCAAATTGGCTTCATCCCTGGGATGCAAGGCTAGTTGTACATAGGCAAATCAATAAATGTAATCCACCACATAAACAGAGCCAAAGACAAAAACCACATGATTATCTCAATAGATGCAGAAAAGGTCTTCAATAAAATTCAACATCCTTTCATGTTAAAAACTCTCAATAAGCTAGATATTGATTAAACATCTCAAAATAACAAGAGCTATTTATGACAAACCGACAGCCAATATCATACTGAATGGGCAAAAGCTGGAAGCATTCCCTTTGAAAACCGGTACAAGACAAGGATGTCCTCTCTCCACCACTCCTATTCAACATAGTATTGGAAAGTCTGGCCAGGGCAATCAGACAAGAGAAAGAAATAAGCGAATTCAAATAGGAAGAGAGGAATTCATATTGTCTCTGTTTGAAGATGACATATTTCCTTATTTAGAAAACCTCATCGTCTCAGCCCAAAAACTCCTTAAGCTGAAAAGCAATTTCAGCAAAGTCTCAGAACACAAAATCACAGTCCAAAAATCACAAACATTCCTTTACACCAACAGTAGACAAGCAGAGAGTCAAATCATAAATGACTCCCATTCCCAATTGCTACAAAGAGAATAAAATACCTAGGAATACAACTTACAAGGGACATGAAGGACTTCTTCAAGGAGAACTACAAACCACTGCTCAAGGAAATAAGAGAGGACATTAAACAAATTGTAAATACATTCCATCCTCATGGATAGGAAGAATCAATATCATGAAAATGGCCATACTGCCCAAAGTAATCTACAGATTCAATACTACTCAAACTACCATTTGACATTCTTCACAGAATTAGAAAGAACTACTTTAAATTTCATATGGAACCAAAGAGGCCCCCTATAGTCAACACAATCATAAGCAAAAAGAACAAAGCTAGAAGCATCACACAACCTGACTCCAAACTATACTACAAGGCTACAGTAAGCAAAACAGCATGGTACAGGTACCAAAGCAGACATATAGACCAATGGAACAGAACAGAGACCTCAGAAATAACACCATACATCTTCTTTGACAAACTCAACAAAAGCAATCAATGGGGAAGGGATTTCCTATTTAACAAATGGTGCTGGGAAAACTGACTACCTATATGCAGAAAACTGTAACTGGATCCCTTCCTTACACCTTATTCAAAAATTAACTCAAGATGGATTAAAGACTTAAATGTAAAACCTAAAACCATAAAAACTCTAGAAGAAAACCTAGGCAATATCACTCAGGATACAGGCATGGGCAAAGACTTCATGACAAAAATGCCAAAAGCAATTGCAACAAAAGCCAAAATTGACAAATGGGATCTAATTAAACTAAAGAGCTTCTGCACAGCAAAAGAAACTATCATCAGAGTGAACAGGCAGCCTACAGAATGGGAGAAATTTTTTGCAATCTACCTATCTGACAAAGATCTAATACCCAGAATCTACCAAGAACTTAAACAAATTTACAAGAAAAAAAATCAACTACATCAAAAAGTGGGCAAAGGATACGAACAGACACTTCTCAACAGAAGACATTTACACGGCCAAAAACCATATGAAGAAAAGCTCAACATCACTGATCATTAGATAAATGCAAATCAAAACCTCGATGAGATACCATCTCATACCAGTCAGAATAGAGATTATTAAAAGTTGAAAAAAATTAGATGCTGGCAAGGCTGTGGAGGAATAGGAATGCTTTACACTGTTGGTGGGAATGTAAATTAGTTCAACCATTGTGGAAAACAGTGTGACGATTCCTCAAGGATATAGAACTAGAAATAACACATGACCCAGCAATCCCATTCCTGGGTATATACCCTAAGGATTATAAATCACTACACTATAAAGATACATGCACACATATGTCTCTTGCAGCACTATTTACAAGAGCAAAGACATGGAACCAACCCAAATGCCCATCAATGATAGACTGGATAAAGAAAATATGACACATATACACCATGGAATACTATGCAGCCATAAAAAGGAATGAGACCATGTCCATTGCAGGGACATGGATGAAGCTGGAAGCCATCACCCTCAGCAAACTAACACAGGAACACAAAACCAAACACTACATGTTCTCACTCATAACTGGGAGTTGAACAATGAGAACACGTGGACACAGGGAGGGCAACATCACACACTGGGGCCTGTTAGGGAGTGGGGCCCTAGGGGAGGGAACGTGGAGGATGGGTCAATAGGTGCAGCAAACCACCATGGCACACATTTACTTATGTAACAAACCTGCACGTTCTGTACATGTATCCCAGAACTTAAAGTACAATTTAAAAAAAAAAAGAATTAAATTAAAGCATGTCAAGCTTGGTTAAGTAGATAGTTAAAATACTAGTTTTTCTATCTTGTCCCTTTAAGCACTTTCTTTAAGCTTTGCTATAGCAGATCTTCCATGGTCATCACTCCAAGGACAGCTTGACCATACTAAGGCATAATCCCACTGGTTCTCCACTGAATGTCCCAGGTGTTTCCTGAGAACTCTCCATTCTGGCTCCTCAGCACTGAAATGTCTCTCTACCATACGTTAGCTCTAGGAATGATTTGGTTTACAATTTCTGAGTTGTTCATTTCTTAGCATTGTGAAATTTCATTGTTTGTATATACTATCTAATAACCTACAACTTATGAGAATTCCTATGTAGATTTCTGAGTTATATGTATATGCCATACTTTATCCATTCATCTGTCAGTAGACATTTCAGGTATTTCCATACTTTGGCTATTGTGAATAATACTACTATAAACATGAGAGTGCAGATATCTCTTTGAGATCCCATTTCAATTCCTTTGAATATGTATCCAGAAGTGCAATTGCTTGATCTTGTGGTAATTCTATTTTTAATTTTTCAAGGAACCCTCATACTGTTTTCCATAGTGGTTGGCAACATTTCACATTCCCGTCAATAGTGTACAAGGGTTCTAATTTCTCCACATCCTTGGGAAAATTTGCTATTTTTTAAAATAGCAGACATCTTAATGTGTGAGGTATCTCTTTGTGCTTCTAATTTGTGTTTCTCTGATGAGTAGTGATGTTGAGCATTTTTAAATATAATTGTTGGCTATTTGTACATATTCTTTGGAGAAATGCCTATTCAAGTCATTTACCCTTTTTAAATAAGGATACTATATTTTTTTGCTACTGAATTATTACAGCAGCATCCAAAATAATAAAATACATAGCAGTAAACCTAACCAAGAAGATGAAAGGCTTATGCAATGAAAACCACAAATTAGTAATAAAAAGAAATGGAAGAAGACACAAATCAATGGAAAAAATTATATGTTCATATTGTTAAATTATTGATACTACCCAAAGCAATCTATAAATTCAATACTATACTTATGAAAATTCTAATTGCATTTTTTACAGATATATAGAAACAATTTTAAAATTTATTTGTAACTACAAAAGCCCTGAATAGCCAAATAAACCTTGACGAAGCAGAACAAAATCTTGATTTCAAAATACTTTACAAAGCTCCAGGATTAAATCAGTATGATACTGGCATAAAAACAGATATGTAAAGAAAAGTGACCGAACAGAGATCTCAGAACTAAACCCACACATACACGTTCAACTGATCTTCAAAAAGGCGGCCAAGAATACACGATAGGACAAGAATAATCTCTTCAATAAATGGTCTTGGAAAAACTAGCTGTCTGCATGCAAAAGAATAAAATTGGACCCTTATCTTACACCATACATAGCAGTAAATTCAAAGTGAATTTACAAGTTAAACAAAAGACTTGGAACTGTAGAAACCTTAGAGGAAAACCAAGGGAAAAACTCCATGACATTGGTCTTAGCAATTTGATTGTATATGACAAACACAAAAGCAACAAAAGTAAAACTGGACAGATAAAATTACATCAGACTAAAATGACCCTTCATGGTAAAGAAAACAAACAGGATAAACAGGAAAACTGTGGAATGAAATGAAATTTTTCAAATATATTTCTGATAGGGAATGAATATCCAAAATACTAAGGAGCTTACACTATGCAATAGCAAACAACAGCAACTAAATAATGGGGAAAGAATTTGAATAGACATTTCTTCCATTGTCTTTAAACAGTTTTATATATTTTGTCTAGTTTTCTAGCAAGAAATTAAGCCTAGTCCTTGTTACCCCATGTAATCTGGACATGGAAGTAATGTCATGGACCAGAGACTTGACTGATAGTTCACCTCATATTTTAACTTATACATAACCTGTGCTACATTTTTACTTCGAATTTCAACAATTCCTTCAGTATCTACTAATGATTAATAATATAATTAAAGTTATTTTCTGTGTAGTTTAAGCTTCCAATACCATCCAGTATCATCCATTTGATAAAGACATGATATTCTCAAAATGATTTCAGGATTTTGAAACTTTTAAACATCATAAACAAAATGATTATTCTGGTGAAAAAATATCCCATAAAAATCTTAAAGTAGAATGTTACTGTGTGTTTAGAAAGTTAATGTGTGGGACCAAATATATAAAATTGATATCTAGGGAACCATCAAAATCTACTTAGAAGACATTAAGTTATTTACAAAGCACTTTTTTTAACAGCATTTGCTGCTTGATGTTTAATAACCCAGTCCCTCAAATATTATATATCACTAGAATTAACATCAATAAAAATCATTAGTGCCTAGTTTACAATCTTCCCTTGCTTTTATTTTATTCTATTTTCCTAACTCCTTGAGGTGGGTTCAAAGTCCTTGGTTGTAGCAAGGCCAGAGAGAGCAGTTTCAGTGGAGAACTTCTAAAATAGCCAGTATTCCCAGCTAATTCACACTGGCTATCCAGAGGAGGAAATTCACTATCTGCCAGTTGAAAGTCCCTAGGTAGAATGAAGACAACATTGTAAGTCTGCAAAACATGTGTTTACTGATTCATATTTAGATGAGCTAAGAAAAGTTCTTGATCTCTTGAGCAGATAAACTCAACGTATCTTTTTGGGGACACAGTTCAACCCATTACAAACATAGTAGTATGCATTTCATTGCACACTACCAATGCAACGAAATGTCTTTTAGTAAGTTAGTAGATACTAATGCAACTACATGTCTTTTAGTTGCATTCTTAGTGTGCAACTAAATGCATATCACCCCAGTTGCACCATTGGAATAAACTCTTGCCAAACTTATTCCAATCCTTTCACCAAGGTGGAACTGATTAACTCATATGTTTTGCTTTTTAGTTATTGTTTATTTCATAGTTAAATAGGGTTTTTTTTTTCTTATTTTAGTGTCTTTAACTTAAGGAGAAGACTCAGTGCCAGAGCAAATAGAAATAGCAGCTGGCAGAAACTTAGGTTTCCCTTGACCAAGCTTCACCTGTGTCCTTAATAGAGCTTACTCTAGTGCTCATAAATGTGCAGACATCGTGGAGCCTTCTTCCTTCTTAACCCATTGCTGTCAAAAAAAAAAAAAGAAAAGAAAATACCACGGTTTTGCCTTGATGACCGGAGAAAGTCAACAAAGCAAGTTGTATTAGTTTCCTACGACTGCCATAGTAAAATACCACAAACTGGCTAGCTTAAAACAACATAATTTTATTTTCTCACAGTTCTAGGGGTCCAGAAGTCTGAAATGAAAGTGTTAGCAGGGTCACATTCTCACTGAATGTTCTAGTTGAAGATATTTCCTTACCTCTTCCAGCTTCTGGCAGTTGCCAGCAATCATTGATGTCCCTGGGTTTGCAGCTGCGTAACTCTAATCTCTGCCTCTCTTTCCCGTGTTCTCTATGTGTCTGTCTGTGTCTCTTCTTCTCTTGTAAGGATGCCAGTTTTATTGGATTAAGAGCCTATCCTATTCCAGCATGGCTTCATCTTAAATAATTACATATGCAATGACCCTATTTCCAAATAAAGTCACAATCTTAGTTTCCAGGGTTTTGGACTTCACATATATTTGGGGGGCGGTGGGGGGGAAGGGAGACACAATTCAATGCATTACAACAACAACAAAAAATCTTTCAAACTGTTTTGTGTCCATATTGTTATTTTTCCTTTTTAAAGTGTTTTTTTCCCAAAATATTAATTTTATTTATCATACTATACACATAAGAATTTATTTACCTATAAGCTATTATTCTCATGAGAATACATTCACTTTTATGTATTCCTTACTGGTTCAATGTGGGTTGCTGTATTGATTTGGTCTCACACTGTTAATAAGGACATACCTGAGACTGGGTAATTTATAAAGAAGAGAAGTTTAATTGACTCACAGTTCCACATGGCTGGGGACGCCTCAGGAAACTTACAATCATGGAGGAAGGCACCTCTTCATAGCGCAGCAGGAGAGAGTATGAGAGCCCAGTAAAGGGGGAATATCCTTATAAAACCATCAGATCTCGTGAGAACTCCCTCACTGTCCTGAGAACAGCATGAGACAAACCACCCCCATGATTCAATTATCTCTACCTAGTCCTGCCCTTGACATATGCAGATTATTACAATTCAAGATAAGATTTGGGTAGAGACACAACCAAACTATATCACTTGCTATATCAAGGAATTGTGTGTTTTCAAAGAGCTGAGTTTTCATTCATAACGGCCAAAATTCTTCATTCTTCCTCCTCTTTCTTCTCCTTCATTCTCTCTCAACAATGTCATTAGGAACTCAATCTTTATTTTCTGTCATTTCTGTAGCTTGTTAGGGTGTTTTCTTCATTTCTTCATAATAATTTTCCAGTGAAACTATGCCTTTGAGACATGTTCCGAGAGAGTGCTTTGGAAACCGATAAAGCTAGAGTTTATGCAACCATGATAAAGATAAAGAGAAAGTCCCAAACCTCCCTTACAACTTCTCATGTGGGAAAGAAATGAGAAATTATCTAGCCTGGAATTGTCATTCACCTTATAACTTAAGCACAAATTTTCTTTTCATCCAATACTTCATATCTTATTTTTATTTCCTTATAACCCAAAGTTATATCTATGATAGCCACCTGAGTGTAATAGTTTGCAGTGGAAGCAAGAGAAGATAATGTGGGCATACATACTTTCTTTTATTTATTTTTTGTTAAAGTCTCAGGGTTGGCTTTTTCCATTTTTAATAAATGAATGATGCATGGCCATGGGAAATTGAGTCAAAAGTTAAATGAAATAAGCCAGAATTAAAGCTTTTTTCATGAGAAAATTCTTTAGGGAAACAGAGTCTCACTTGGTCACCCCGACTGGAGTGCAGTGGCACCATCATGGCTCCCCACAGCCTCCAACTCCTGGGCTCAAGGGATCCGCCCACCTCAACCTCTCAAGTAGCTGGGACTACAGGCATGTACCACCATACCTGGCTAATATTTTTATTTTCTGTAGAGACAGGGTCCGGCTCTATTACCCAGGCTGGTCCCAAACGCCTGGCCTCAAGCAATTCTCCCGCCTCAGCCTTTCAAAATGCTGGGAATAGAGGCATGAACCACTTTACCCTCCCAGGACATTTCTTTTTGAGGAGAAATTTCTCACAGGACTTTAGACCTCAACTCAAGGACTATATGAGGAATATTAGCCAAGTTTGAAATGGGACTTTCAAAGGACTGTGTGAGGAATATTAGCCAAGTTTGAAATGGGAGCCGAATAACGGATATTTTTATCTCCTGGTATTTTGACTCTCCCTCAATTTCCCTGCTTAACATCCCACAGTAGCTACATTTTACATTTTATATAAAGTCTGGGAATATGTGAATTGTATCTTGGTCTGGTGGACCTATCTCATCTCATCTTCTGCTTTTGTCCCTTTATTAATTTGCTACAGCTGCCCAAATGTCCTCCTCATCCTTAACATCACAAAACTTTCCTTTTCTCATTGACTTTAGTCTCATTTTAATTTTGGAATCTGAATGTTTCTTTCTTGAGACATTTATGACACAGGTCAAATTTCACCCCTACCCCTACCATCTTATTGCATCACACTCTACCATATTACTCCTTTTAATTTCTTCAGTTTGGTTGTCTTCTCTATTAGACTATAAGCTGCATGAGTGTGGAGATTTTCTGTGCTCATTTGTTGCTATATTCTCTCAGTTCTGAACTGAATGTGTAATATTTTATGGATTTTCAAAAATATTCTGTTAAAGAATTGAATGCATGCTTGTTTCGCCTTTCTCATGCCTATGATAACAAAGGGGGGTTGTTATCATTTCTATGATAACAAATTCTATCCGTAAGTGAACATTAGAATGAAATCAAAGTTTTCCCAATAAAAATTGAAATAAAGTTATATTTCACTCAGCTTTACCTCAATCTTTGAATATGAAAAGGAGAACAAAAAAAGATTTACAAACTTGTGCCCAAACCCGGAATAGAGTGAGGCAAGACATGTGCCTAAAATGCAGACTTTAAGGAGGTATTTACTTTCTGGGTTATGCAAGGAGTGACCTGCAATTGGTCAACCATGAGCAAGAGACTCCTTAAATTGTGTGTCCTAGGTGACTCGTCGCTTCACCTGAGCCCTGACTCTGCCTGTGTTTTGACCAGTTTTTTTGGGAGTTTAAAACATCATCTCACAATAGAATCAGTATCACTTTTCTTGCTTAGAAGTAGGGTTTCCTGATAAAATACAGAACACATAGTTATATTTGAATTTCAGATAAACAAAAAGTATTTTTAGCATGAATATGTCTCAAATACTGTATGGAATATGCTTATACTAAAAAAAAGCTAACTGAAATTCTGATTTAACAGTTCATTCTAAATTGTAATTTGCTAAGTCTGAGCATACTACCTGTATGTTTTCTGAATGTTAATCATCTTATGGTAGTCATGTTGTCATAGATTTCACCTCAATAATAATCTCATAGAGGGGAGGGTCTCTTCTGTCCTATGCAGCTGCATCTAAATAATGAAATGCCACGTTGAGAATCTCACAAGTCATTGCAATGCTGTTCTAATCTTTCCAACCCTGTCATTTTTCTTTGCAGTGAGAACATATCTGATCAAGTAAACATTACTACTCAAGGCTTTCATAAAATATTGAACATATAATTTGAGTTTCTCCAAGCAGCCAAACCTTCTTTAACTTTGAAAATTTTGCATATTTACTAATGATGAATTTGCAGAGATCTGTGCTGGACAGCCTGGGAAAGGATTGAGCTGATCTATTTCTCCATTACATTCTTTCCAAGATGCTTAAAAATATGCCAGGTATGCAGCTTATTGACAAAGCCCCCTTTAACACAGACTGTATTTGAATTCCTGGAAAGGTAGCAATGACACTTTGGCTAGGAGGAGAGGATTTCACTTGGAGAAAGATTATTTCTTTTCTTCTTTGACTCTCACCTTACTGAACCTTTCTCAGAGCAAGAAACAAATATGTAAAGGTGGAGGAATTCGCTTCAGCAATATCAGATAGGAAGATGCATCCAGGGTAATTGAATATCCACACAATGAATTATCTATGATAGGAAAAGAGAAATAACTTATCAAAAGGCAATGTGTTAACATAATCTAAACAGGCAAACAAACATCCCTGTATCTAGTAGTCAAGAATTAAAACCATTTGTTATCATGGGATGAACAAACTAACAGATACAGTTATAGGAAGATAGAATCCTGGAGACATATCAGCTTCTGTATGGTTATTTATCTGAATACTCAGATGTGGTTGCTGTGTCAAATAAGGTATTACACTATGTTAGTGGTTTCAAACCCTGCCTGAATACTAGACCCAAGACATGCATTGAGGTAAACTCTTTATTTTAGGCTTCGGAGCTGAAAATCTGTATTTTAAGTCTTCTTAAAGGATTCCAATAGGAAAAATTGAGAGGTATAACTATACTTACTTATTAATTCATGGAGTCAACAAATACCAGAATTTTGATTAAGTACTAAGAAGTATCGTATTTTTTCTTCCAGGTTCTAGCTCTTGCAAACTTTGATTCTGGTGGTAAGATTAAAAACAAACAAATAAGCAAAATGAAAACTGAATAAATAATATGCCAAATAGCAGTAAGTTCTACAAAGGGAAATGAAACAGGGTAAGGAGGGAGAGTATGGACCCATGGAGAAGGCTATTTTAAATATGATGATAATGAAAACCTTTACAATGAGACCAGAGTCAAAAACGCAACAGACACAGAACACATCAATACCCTGGGGCAGGAATGGATTTGAGGAGGTTCATGGAGGAGCAGGGAGGTCAATGTGTTCGGGAGCAAGGAAAATGATGACAAAAGATGGGGTTCCATAGGCATCCAGGGATCAGGCACCCACAGCCTTGCAGGCTATGATAAACAGGCTGGATTTTGTTCTTCAGATAATGAAAATCCATTGAAGGATTTACAATAGGGAAGTGATGTGGGTAGATTTTTGTTGTTGTTTTGCTTTTTTGAAGCAGAATCTCACTCTGTCACTCAGGCTGGAGTTCAGTGATATGATCTTGGCTCACTGCAACCTCTGCCTCCTGAGTTCAAGCGATTCTCCTGCCTCAGCCTCCCGAGTAGCTGGGACTACAGACATGTGAAACCATGCCTAGCTAATTTTTGTGTTTTTAGTAGAGATGGGGTTTCACCATGTTGGCCAGGCTGGTCTTGAACTCCTGACCTCATGTAATCCGCCCTCCTCGGCCTCCCAAAGTGCTGGGATTACAGGTGTGAGCCACCGCACCCAGCCTTAGATTTTATTTTAAAGTGTAATTTTGGTTGTGGAAGTAGGAATCTCAGTGACATGCTTATGTAGTTGTCCAAGTCTACCAGGGTGGTAGCAGAGGTGGAGGTGAGAAGTGGTTGGATTCAGGATATATTTTTGAAGGCCAAGGGTCAGTAGAATTAGATGATTAATTGGTTGTGGTTTGCAAAACAAAGGCAAGATTCGAGGATGACTTCGAATCTTTGGTCTGATAACTTGGTCAATGGAGACACCAGTTTTGAGGTTGGTGAACACTCGGGAAGGAGCAAATGTGGACATTGAGGGATTTGGAGTTTATTTTGGACATATTAATTTTGAAATGGCTCTTCTGCATCCAGTGGGAGATATCCATTAGGCAGTTCAATCTATAGACTCAGTTCTAAGAGAAGATTTCTAGACTGAATATATGAATTTAGGAATCATCAATATTTAGATGACATTTAAGCCATGAGATCAATTGAATAACCCAGAGAGTGAGTGTAAGTGGAGAAGAGATGAGGTCCAAGTCTAAGTCTTGCAGTGGCTAAAAAAGCTGATATTTAGAGGTAAGTTAGATGAGGCAGAGTCAATGTTAATGTTTCTCAAGAAGCACTATTAGCATTTTGGGTGGAAGGGTGCTTTGCCATGCAAGACAGATGTGAAGATTATATAGTATTTAAAATCTCTGAATCCACCCAGTAATAGCAGTGCCACCCCCCAGACATTGTGGCAGAAAACACATATTTGTATTTGCCCCCTCATGTTTGTAAACTACATGTATTTGTTCCCCACATATTTGCAAATCACTCAAAAGATATGTACTGGTAGAAAACCATTGACCACATGGCTATTAAAATCACTAAATGGTTTTAAATATCCACTCTAACTATAACATTTTATTTTAGGAATTATGAGTTACAAATATATGTGGATTAGAAAAATACATATTATGAAGTGTTACACTATTAGGAAATATGAACATTTGTTTGTAACAATCTCTTAGGGCCAAGAAAATAGAGCAAGCTCAAAAATGCGGTAAATCTACTTTAACCATGCTGTCACTTACTCTGGATTAACTAATTGGTTCTCTTAATATCCTTTGCAAAATATTCTGATTTTTACTCAAGGCATAATAAATGCTGGGTTAGTAAACTAATTTTGGGAATATAGCACACTTCTCAGCATCCCATCCCTGTGTTTAAATTACGTGCTCAGTTGTTTCTGTTCCCAAACTATTATACTTAAAGGGTCTATGATATTGTAAATATACTACTTATTTTGGCATTACATAGATTAAGAAATCAATGACATACTGTACACCATTTCAAAATCACTATTACATACGATGATATCCATCCAGTCATTTCTGGGGTGATAATGAGGTCATTATATACGTACATTTTGATAGGGTTTGGGTTAACAGGAATATGTATTTGTCAAAACGTCCACCCCCAGAACCAAACACCATTTTTATCAGAGATTATTTTTTCTATCCTGTAATTTTAATATAAGTTGGATTTCATATAAATCGAATCAGATATTATGTACTCTCTTGTAGAGGCTTCATTCACTCAACACGATGTTTTTCAGATTCATGAGTGAGGCTTTGAGATTCACTGGGTGTATCATAAGTTACTTTCTTTTGCTGAGAAGTGTTCCATTGTAAATACAAACCACAATTTCTTGACTCATTTTCCTATGGGTGGACATCTGGGTTGTTTCCAATTTTGGGGTTGTGAATACATCTACTGTAAGCATTCCTGTACCTATCTCTATGTCAACATACATTTTCACTGATCTTGGGAAAATACCTAGTTGAATTGTTGCTCCACAGTGTAGGTATACATTTAGCCTCACCCAAAACTGCCAGATTTTTTTCTAAAGTGACTATATTATTTCACATTTTCACCCAAAACATATGGGAAATTTCCAGTTGTTTCACATCCTTAACAATACTTGATGTTATCAGTATTTTCGCTTTCAGCCACTCTGATGAGTGTGCAGTGAGTGGTGTTTTGTTGTAATTTGAATTTACATTTTTCCAATAACTCTTGAAGCCAAATATTTTTTCAAATGCTTGACCATTCATGCAGCTTTTTTTGTGAAGTGTTTATTCTAAAGGTTTGCCCTAGAAAAGTCTTCTGTAGATATTAAAATTTCAAGTTACTATACTAGATTCACTTTAGAATAAATGCCAGTCAACATTGAGGGAAGCTTGTATATGCATTATCCAATTGTCAAGAAAAAAGAGTTATTTATACTGTGTGTTTTAAAATAATTATTCATAAGTGCTTTTTTATCTCTATTGATCTAGTAAATTAAGCTGATTTCCATTACAAATTTATTAATTTACTCTAATTCTAAAGAACAATATTGGATATATGCCAATACATGTAATTCTTATGAAACTTAATTGCAAAAAATAGAAACCCCAGATCACTTATGATGATGTTCTATTTAAGAATATTAGACTATTAATTTATCTCATTTTTCTGCTACTATTGATACAAAGCTACTTGTGCTTTGTTTAAGAAACAGCATCCAGCATACTTTGGTCTGAAAAGATACTTTAAGTCTGATTTAATCTGCCTCATTCACCAACTAAAAGTATATTTAAACAGTGATATCCAGTGAAAATTTCATGTGAAAACCAATTTTTGATAAACACATAGCTGGGTATGTTCCTGAGTTTATACATTACAGTTTTTATTACAGACAAGAGAGACTGAAAAAGAATGTGAAGAAATCCAAAGTATCTATGCTGTGCAAAGTTATCAGTAAATACACTTTTAAGAATCTGAGGTAATACATAAAATGCATATTCAGATGGTAAGAAACCAGAACGCTGTTCGTTCATCCTCATGGAACAAATAATATAGTCTTTGAATTTGGATTTTCAGTGTTGTCCAGAGATTTTTATTTTCATAAGTACATTTTTAACCTCACGAATAAAATAAGGTTCACATAATTCAGAGGAATAATGGACAAAACAAGGCACTCAGCTCAAACTTTGGTCAGCAACCATTTACCCACAAGCCTTTCTAGATAATAAAATAGTAATTTGTAAGTAACGTATTGCAGCATTGACTTCATCTATAGAAAACAAAAAGCATTTTCATAATCCTCCTGGACAGTCAGCTTTTCTCATGTTAAATCTATTGTCAGCCTGCCTCAAGCACGCTGTTTGAACAAAATTACTCACTCCAACTCCAAACAGCTCTGATTCTACATAATAATACCATTTTACAATTGGCATTTGCTATAATAAATCTACCTTGGAACACTCACCTTGTGAGTCAGTATTGAGGAAAGGTCGTGCTTAGCAGTGAAGGGGAAGGCTACTTGTGTATAAGTTACGACGTCTTTTATGAGAGTTTTTAATCAGTCTCTTAACACGCACTGAAAAAGACTTAAGATAAAACAAATAAAATAGGTTTCTTTTTGTTTTGTTTTGGTTTGTTTTTTGGAGGGGGTGTTTGTTGTTTTGGTTGCCATTGTTGGAAGAGGACTGATTTTCCTAAAAAATAATAGAGTGAAATTAGTACAAGCAACATAATAATGCAGCTACAGAACACATGAGTTTTACAGATTTTCCTTAAAAAAAAAAAAAAAGAGTGAAATTAGTGCAAGCAACATAGTAATGCAGTTACAGAACATATGAGTTTTGCAATCCAAAGCTGATAAATTGTTACAAGCCACTTAGGCCACTTTAATGTCATTTTTTTTTTTTTTCTCCAAGGGCATTTAGTGATAATGTTTGGCTGGTACTTCAACTATGGATCTGTGGGAAGGTCTGTTGCTTCGATTATTTCCACGTTTTCATTATTCTGTACATACTCTGCTCTTCTGACACTGCTAACTGACTGGTCGGATTATAGGTAAGAGAGGGATAGATGATGTTATTACGTAGGGCAGGGTCAACAAACTAAAGTTTTAGTGAGATGTAGCCATACCTATCCATTCACTTATTGTTCATGGTTTCTTCCGTGCTACAAGAGCAGAATTAAACAGGTGCAAGATAGCCCCTCTGGCTCAGAAACTCTAAAATATTTACTATCTAGCCCTTTGCAGAAGAAATTTATTGACCTCTAGTTTAGGGTTACAGCATTTTTCCACTGGATGCATTGTATTGAAATAATGCCTTCATATAAAGATGTCCAAGATCTTTACATAAAGATGTTCAGAAGGAGAAGATCTATGTAAAACTGAATACAGTATATCTATTTTGGGAGGAACCATTACTTCAGAAAGGTCTAGGCTTCCCCAATACACCATCTTCAAATCTGTACTAATAATGACTGTACCTTCCTAATGCACACAGTTTTATTGGGACTATGTTGAGAATCAAAACTAAATTTCCCAACCTGCCTTCCAGCTAGGTTTGACCAGATAATCAACTTTTTCACAAAAGATATAAGCACATGTCATGAATGTAAATTTCTGCTCAGTTTGGTGCAAGCTTGTCTATGTTCCCTGTGTCATTCCTGCTGGCTGAGAGATTGACGCTACGGTGAGTCCAGCAAGCTTCTTGGACCGTTTTGCTAAAAATAAACAAGTATCAGGAAGATGGAGTTGTGGATTCTCAACAAGCAGGCATTGCCATACGGGCTCTGAACTGTTGATTCCACACAGTTTTGTATTTGTTTTAAACACAGTTGATTAGAACGATATGGATTTAAGCCATTGCTCCTTGGGAATTTTTATTCCATGCTACATTCTCAGTACTTACTGTAATTTTTTGTAAGTGGTGGCTAGAAAGGAATTCTTATTACATATAATGGGTCCTTGTTGGGTCTGCACTTTGGCCCTTTCCTTCTGGGCACGTCTTTCATTTCTCCCCTCCATCTATATGGACAAAGCAGGAACATTTATAATTACAAATTGACATGTGAGATTCTCCCTTACTTGACAAAATTAATTGGACCAAAATGAGACAAAAGACCCCAACAGGGCAAACAACAAGTGACAACAGTCACTTGTCTGGAAATTGTTTCCACTGGTGACCTGGGATGCATCCAAAGACCATATTTTTTGACATCTGGACTTGAGGTGGAGAACAGAGAAGCTCTATAATAAAAGCGAATGAAGCAAATGTACTTGTACAGGCAATTACAAGAGGAGGCGTCCTGAGAACTAGGAACCCCTGCTTCCAGTTCTCGCATTCAATTTCTTGTTCATGGTACCATGAGACACCCATATTTAGTGGCTAAAAAATTGTTCAGCTACCAATTCAAAAGTGAAAAGAGATGGAATCTTATGGATAGTGTTTTCATATGTAAAATTATATTCTGCTTTAAGCCCTCTCTCTGCCAGGTGGTAGAAATTTAATTTTAAGCAATTCGGGAGTCCCCAATTCCTTTTCTCTGGGATTCCATCTGACTTCCTGGGGATTTCTGTAGTGCAAAGTATTGAAGATATCCATTCCTCAGTCAGCATTACCAATCTACATTGAAATACATTGGAAATGTAATCTACAGAAACTGCACTGCTCTTGAATTTAAGTGATATCAACTCCCCCGTATTTTTGTAACATATTATATATTCGTTATCATTGAGTTAAACCAAATCTACCTTAGAGTTACTTGTTTTTTAATCAAAAACTTTATCTTGGGATAACAAGTATTACATATTTTCTACCCCAGTGATTCCGAATTTTCAAGGCATATGAATCACCTGGGTAGCTTGTTAAAATGCAAATTCTGGCTGGGCATGGTGGCTCACACCTGTAATCCCAGCATTTTGGGAGGCCGAGGCGGGCAGATCACCTGAGGTCAGGAGTTCGAGACTAGCCTGGCTAACATGGTGAAACACCGTCTCCACTAAAAAATACAAAAGTTAGCTGGACGTGATGGTGGTGCTCCTGTAATCCCAGCTACTCAGGAAGCTGAGGCATGAGAATCGCTTGAATCTAGGAGGAAGAGGTTGGGATGAGCCAAGATTGCACCACTGCACTCCAGCCTGAGCGACAGAATGAGACTCTGTTTCAAAGAAAAAAAAAGAAAAAAGAAAATAAATACTGCTTCAGAAATTATGGGATGGGACTGAGTTCCTGCCTTTCTAACAGGCTCCCAGGGGATACCCCATTCTGAATGTCCGTGTACCACAATTGGAATAACAATGCTCTAAATCGTGTATAAACACACAGCTTCCTTTTATTTGTTTTATACATCATCGTGTGATTCCTTGCTTATGTTTCTTAATTAATGTCTCGTTACCTCCCTATACACCATTCAAAGTTTTTAATATACTATATTTTGGGGTTCATTTTTGTCATTACAGTAAAAGCTTCTACATACTAAGTAATGTGTTCTTAATCTTCTTATTTGGCACGTTTTACGATGTCTTTTGGCAGACAGAAGAACACTCCACTGAGAGTCAAGATAAATGTTTTCAAGTATAAACTCTATTGTGATTCAAAATATGTCCTTGAGTCATATTCACTTTTTGAGTCTAGTTTCCACTTATAAATTGGGGATAACATCTGCCCTACTTACTCCCACAGTGTTGTGAGGTTACGAAAGGGAATAGTAGATATATGAGCATGTTCTCAAGAAAATTACCATTGAATTGCAAGTCGTCATTCTTACTGGTATTCTTTTGCTGTTGGAAACTGTCCATTTGAAACCATTTTCATTGCTCCTACAATGACCCCAGAGTGTTGGAAATCTTGCTCATGAAAATACCTAACCTACAGCTTCTTTTGTGACTTCAAATTCAGCCATTATTGATATCTTATTTAGATGGGCTCCAGTTTGTGTAGATAGACCAATAAACTGCTTATTCATCCTGAATTCTTCTTCTGGGAATTTTTTTGAACTTCAGCCTAACATCTCATTTCAGAGTGGGCAAAGAAAACATCAGCTACTGAAAGGCACTGCATTTTTAATGTACAGCTTGAAAACACTGCACCTGGTGAGTACAGAAACACATCTGTCCATGCAACTGTCAAAGATGACTCATGCTCTTTACATTCAAAACTAGCTTCACTGACATAGGATTCACGTGACACGACATGGTGGTCCCAGGGCTTGGGAACCATAGCCACAAATGCTCTTTTTATATCTATATTTTAGTGCTTGAGAGAATTATATTATTGTAAAGCAAATATAGATTTGTTTATTCTTAGTTCCAAATCAGTTATTACTGCTCAAGTCTGATAAATCACATGTATAAAGCCAGGTCAAGCAGATAGAAGACAGTTAAAGCAGCAACAAACATGCAGACATTCTCTCTTCTGCTACCACATCAGAGAGGAGCAGAGCTAAAGCTTTTCTGATTGTTTGGTTCAATTTTAAAGGTATAACTTTCTCAGCTCTGTTAGAAAATAGAGATGAGAACATGTCACTCAATTCAGAAACCAGAGCTAAGGCTGTATTTTCTTGATCAGGAATGAAGAGAGAGGAGGGTCTCTCTGGTGGGTTCAGTAACACATAGAGTAGTCTTTTCCAAGCACTAAATGCCCTACAGCCATAGTCAGCAATGCCGTAGGCAAAGCAAAACACCTGGCGTTCTGCTGCTCTTGCTGCTGCTGGCTCTTTACATGCCTACAATGGATGTTTCTTTCCAAATCAGGAAAAGTCACAAACTCAGCCAGGATTTACAAAAGGTTCTGAGCTTCCATCACTGTATTTAATTCTTTTATTTTTTAGTTTTTATTTGATTCTTTTATCATCCTGAAAACATGATCTATGCAGGTAGATTTAGATTTCACACTACCTATTGTCATACAAATTCTCCTGCCATTCTTCATTCATTCACTTCTCTATTCAAAGAATATTCACTGAGGACCAGTATTTCTGTTTATTGATAGGCATAGTATAGATGCTGGATATATAAAGATAAAACAGAATAGACCTCTGCCTGGAGAAGCAGCGCTCCTCCCCATAATCCTGGGGCCTCCTTTCCTACAATGCATAGTACACTCCAGGTAAGCCCACTGTACCACAGTGCATTCCACAGACCACTTTCTTTCTCTGTGTCAGGAGTAAAGTTGTTATGAGTGCTCCATTTGAGACCCAAACTGCTTTTTCTGTCTCTATGTGATGTCTCAAGTTCTTGCAGTCATATGGATCCGTTCAAGTCTCTACTCATACTTTGGGAAGGTTCTTTCAACCCTTTCTCTACCTGAGAACCCAACAGGTATTCTGGGAACCCTTGCTTGTGCAAGAAGCCCCAGGGACTTCTAGAACAGAAGTATCAGGTGTGGATCAAGGGTGCCTCCATTTCCCCACTCGTTTGTCTATAGCAGACACTGGTGATCATTCAGTATACATTTTCTCACTAAAATTTAGTACAGCCTTTGATTCATCCTCAACTACCTGGACAAGTGTCCAGGCAGCCAAATTAATTATTCAATACTGTTCCAAGAGATGAAATCTATTTGTTATCCTTGCTTGGAATTTGCTACATCCTCTGCTACTCCTTCGGACTCACTGATTTGTTTTCATCACTAAGAATTCACAGTTCCCATAGGTGCAAAGCCCCATAAGATCACTCAAGTCTTATTCATTTGTGTTCCAAAATAACCTATCATCATCAGCACTGATTGATTTCCCTTAGGTAAACTCCAGTCCTAGCCACACATTTCACAATCCCAAGTCCTTTTACACAATGGTCTTATACCCAAGAATCTCCAGGCTCTATTAGTTATAATGTACTAGCTGGTCAAACTGACAACACCAGAGTAATTTAATTATAGTTCACATCATTGTTTAACACAAGTTGTGGTAGAGGGGAATGTGGTAGACAGAAGGGGTTCTACTCTTAAAAATCATTCAGAAATTCCAGCCCTTTATACTATAGGGCATTGTTTCAGTAATGCTCTGGGGAAGCTCACCTCCATGCACTTCTCAAGGATCCATGATGCTTTTATCTCCTGGATCCACATTGTGGTCCTCGTGATTATTCTCAAAGTGAAAGACAATGTAAAGATATACACCAACTTTAAATGCTCTGACCTGAGACATGATAGACCTCATTGTGCCCATATATATATATTTTTTTTGACTAGAAATAATTACATGAAACCACCCACATGCATGGTAGCTAAGGAGGTCGATTTCACATGTGCCCAGGAAGGAATAGAGAATCACACATGGTGATTACTAGTTGTCACTACTACACATGGGCTGTGTTCTCAGGGGGCTAAAGAAGTAGAATGTGGTAAACATACAGCTTTGCCTCAACCACAAGGCCTCCCTCCCTCCATCTTCTCAGAATGCCCTGGAAGATAATAGGCCCTCTCTCTTTTACATTTAATTTTAATAAATACCAAGTACTGATTAGAAAGTAATTAGAATGTGTTTTTTGGAAGACACTCACAGTATAATTGATTTTTAAAGTGGTTTTGTTTTCAAACATACGGTTTCAGAGATTTTTAGTTTAAAGGTATGTATCAGAGAGGAATTTATTTGTTAAAATTAGAGAAATCTGACTGGAACAGTCCTAAGCCATTGAAAGAACTTATTGACTCGCATATTTGAAAGATCTTGCAATGGGCAGATCTAGGTGCACACATGGTATTGTCATGAATTTGTGCCTTACCCTCTTCCAGCCCTGTTTTCCATGTGTGGGCTGCATCCTGAAATGGGCTTGTCTCAAGCTGTGGCAAGACAACTACCAACAGCTCCAGGCATTCCGCAGGGAAGGAAGGTGTGTCTGTCCTAGTGATCATAATGAAAGTCAGGGAGAAAATGCTCCTGAACTTCACTGGGATAGTCATCCATTCATTTACGCAATCTAGGGGGATAATAGAATTGGCTCGGCTTGAAATTAGACTATATGTCATCTGAATCTAAATTGCAAAACAGAGATGGGAGATGAATAGTTTCCCAAAGGATAACCTGATTGTTGTTGCCAGAAGACAGAACAAAATATACCCACACAGTTTTCTACTACATAACACAAACAGGGGGAGATTGCTTTGCTGCCTAATTAGGGTCTCATGGTGACTTTGCCCTAGAAAAAAAAAAAATCGCTGTGGCCCAGGGGCTGATCATTAGAATTTCTCATCTAAAATCCTCATTTTTGACTGCAGCAGGAGACATTTGGTCTCTATGATAATGGCTTGTGCCAACCCAACTCATAGGGACTACATAAACTGAATGCTGACTTCTTAACTGTCGGTAAGAAAAATAACTTCCTAGATGAGCATAAAATTTAAGCTACATTGACCAGCTCCTTTTATAAAGCTAAATAGATAAAGCTAAAACCAGCAGGATATTAGTTGAGCATGGAATCAGACTCAGGGTAATTAAATAAAAGCATTCTGTGACATATACCCATTATTGCTCAATATATGTATACCTGTTTAGAAGTCTGTCATTCAAATAGGCTTGCAGGCATACTCTGACACACCCCCAGTGGAGTTCTGGGTGACTATTGCTACATTGCTGATTCCAGACACTATATTTTCACAAGGACCATTTCCTTCCATTGACACCTTATTTAATTAAATAGTCTCCATTTGCATTAACAGTTCATTAATGATTAGTATATCTTGATTTAATTAGGCAAAGTGTCAGAAATCTCAGCCTACGTGTTGATTGCAGCAAGTGTTTAACCACTTATCAGAACTTTCCATATAATTCCAAAGCTGAGGAACATTTCTGTAATGGGATAAGCTATTTAAAACCAGTATGGTAGGCAGAAAATACTTCCTGGCTGTCTGAATGAACAGAGCTTTATCTTTCTTCTTGGATTTTCTTTTCTTCTTCTTGACATTTTGCAAGTCACATGGGTGAAATATATCAATTAGGAATGTTCTCTTTGTATGTTGAAATAAGTGCAAAATGACTTTTAAAAACATGATCATTTGTGATCTTATTTTATATGGTTTTAAACTTACATGAAGTCACAAGACTAGTACAAGAAACGTTCCTTTACCCTTTACTCGATTGACCAATTATTTACATTTTGCTCCACTAGACCCATTATTCTCTTTCTATAGAGTAAGTTAAAGACACTGTGCCTTTTCTCCTAGATCCTTCAGTGCGTATTTTCTGAAAATAGGAGCAGTTCTTACATAGCAATAGTATGATGATCAAAATCAGGAAATTTAACATTGATAAATTACTATTATGTAATCAACAGCTTATTTAATGTTTTAACTGCCCCAATAAATCCTTAAGCTATTTTTTCCTGGTTGAGGACACATTCGGTATCTTGCAATGGGCTCAGTTTTCAGTTCTTTTTAGAATTCTTTATTGCTGAACAGTCTCATTGCCTTTCTTTGTCATTGCTGACCTTGCCATTTTGGAAGAGTACAAGCTAGTTTATTTTGTAGAATGTCACTCAATTTGGGTTTTTCTTATTTTCTGCATAAATTATGCATTTTTGTACATTTCCTCGTGTCTTGTTTATTGCATCATGTTAGGATGCCCATGATATTCGTTTGTTTCAATTTTGACGGCACCTGAACATTGGTTAAGAAGGTGTCGAGATTATGGAGAGTCCAACAAATTTCTCCACTATAAAGTTGTGTTTCTTTCTGTTTATAATGAGTAAGTAATTTGAGGAGAGATTTTTCTTAAACTGTGTATACAACCTATTTCTAATATCCATTTTATCTCCACTTCTTCCATATGTTTTGTCAAAAAAGGGCACACATTCTCAGCCCAGTTGACAGATGAGTAAACAGAAACAAAAGAAAATGCCTAACAAATGTTAGAACTCAATCACCGCACTCATGTTTCAAGTTCATTATGTGACATTTAGCTTCCCCAACTCGTATTCTTACAAAATCCTGGTCTTCTGCTTAATTTTTTAAGCACAGAGTATATTTAGAACAACTTTGAAATCATAGAAAAACCTGGAAAAAAAACTTGACTCCATCACTTTTTAGATATGTAATCTTTGGTAAGGTTTAAAAATTCTGAATCTCAGCTTCTTTCTCTGTAAAACGAAGATAACGATATCCAACTTTCAATGTTGCTTTGAGGTTACATGAGATAATGTGTTTTTCTTCAGGCATTCACACAACATCTTGAATCAATAGATGTATGTTCTTTCTTGATCCTTTCATTTTTTTTTTTTTTCAATGAATAGTGTTTGCCAAGCTCTATATAAGGAGGATATACCCAGGCAAAAACCCAGCATTTGGTTAAATGGAAAGGGAGATGACATTCATTGGCAAAGTAAAGTTTTGGGCCTTGTACATATCTGGCAGAAGAGATTTTTAAACAGAAGAAACAAGAAGTGCAAGGGCCTCAAGTGGTCATGTTCTTGACACAAGCAAAGTAGAGTAAGGAGGTCACGATGGCTAGAGCAGAGTAAGTGGGCTGAAAGTGAAAAGGATGAGATCAGAGGTGGCCTGGGACCAGATTATACAGGCCAGTGTCAGAATTGAAGTTTTATTCTAAGGGAAGTAAAAGATGTTGTAGGTTTTGAGACAGAGGAGTGAATTGTTCTTACTTACATTTTAAATGTATTTCTGTTGTGAGCTGAATTGTGTCCCCCCAAAAGATATGTACGAATTCTAACATCCAGTACCTGTGAATGTGACCTTATTTGGAAATAGGGTCCTTGCAGATGTTCCCAAGTTATGATGAGGTCATGCTAGATTAGAAAGGGGCCCAATACAATATAACTGGCGTCCATGTAAGAAGAGGGAAATTTGAACACAGAGAGGAAGGCCATATAAGGAAGTACTCAAATTGGAGTGACACATCTACAGTAGAAGCAACATTGATGATTGCCCACAACCACTAGAAGCTGGAAGAGGCAAGAAAGGATTCTTCCTTAGAACCTTCAGAGGGAGCAGGGCCCCACCTGCACGATTCTGGACTTTTTGATTGTGGAACTGTGAGGGAATGTATTTTTGTTGTTTTAAGCCACCAAGTTTGCATTTATTTGGAAATTAACTGCTTCATAAAGTGATGTGAAGATTGCGGAAGCCAAGTGTGCGAGCAAGAGACCACTACATTTCTAGACAAGAGACAATAACATGGACAGAGGCAATACAGATGGAGATGCAAGTCAGGGTCAGATCCTAGTTGAGTTTTGCAGGTAGAGAAAGCTGTCTTTGGCATTTGATTCAGTGACCCCAGGGACCCTTTCCAGAGTGAAAGAGGCTGCTATTAACAAATCACAGCAATGACAGACGTAATCTAGGGTGTATAATCAGTGTATTGACTAACGGAATATAAAAACAGAAAAGAGGCCGGGTGCGGTGGCTCAAGCCTGTAATCTCAGCACTTTGGGAGGCCGAGATGGGTGGATCACGAGGTCAGGAGATCGAGACCATCCTGGCTAACGCGGTGAAACCCCGTCTCTACTAAAAATACAAAAACTAGCCAGGCGAGGTGGCAGGCGCCCGTAGTCCCAGCTACTCGGGAGGCTGAGGCAGGAGAATGGCGTGAACCCGGGAGGCGGAGCTTGCAGTGAGCTGAGATCCGGCCACTGCACTCCAGCCTGGGTGACAGAGCGAGACTCCATCTCAAAAAAAAAAAAAAAAAAAAAACCAGAAAAGATAGAGAGAAGTCAACAATGATGCCAAGATTTTGCCTGAACTACTGAATGAACACGGCTAACCATTTATGAGATGAGGAAGATCATAGGACGAACAGGGGTACTGGAAAAATTATAAATTGGGTGTGGGGTTTGTTAAAATTTGAGATGTCCACTAGAAACAGAAGTAGATATTTGAGTAAGTAAAGGAGCCAGAGCCCACAGGGAAAAGTCAAGTGCAAATATATAAATGTAGCTTGCCACTTCAGAGTGGTATTTAAATCCCAGAGACTGTGTGAGACCTAAAACCTAGAGTATGAAAAGTAGAGACAGTAATGAGTCCTTCCATATTCTCGTAATAATTACCGATTGCCAAAGAGTGGTCAGTACTTGTGCTCATATCTGTTGATTATTTGAAGATGAAAACATAATAAATTGTGTTAACTGAATCATACCTTTGAAATAGGGAGAAATCGATTTATTAAGTCAGTAATGCATCATGTTATAGTACGGAGGAATTATTCCACGTATGTGTTAAACATGTGGATTGCTGCACCTCAATCCATGGATTCTGCTTCCATTACTCTGGGGTGAGATCCAGAATTCTCACTTTGTAAAAAGCAAGAGAAGAAATTCTGACACAGAGACTTTGTAAACCCTTATTTGATAAATCTCTCTCATTAAGCTTTCTCTTGTAGTATTCAAACGCAATTCATGTGTTTTCTACCTGCAAATTTTGTGTATCTTAAACTGCTAAAACAATAGCAGCTCTCTGGATACTGAGAACAGACTCAGGAGGACAGATATGTGTGGAAATGATGTCAGTCTTTCTGAATTTGTAAATTTATTTTGAACGGAAAAGCTACAGTTCAACAGGTGAATGGGGCAGAGTTGGGTGAAAAGAGTTAAAAGGATGAGACCCACCTTCTCCTCAGCTGTGCTCAGCATCAGGCATTCCCCCTATTCATTCTGCACACTTTGAAAGCAGCTTAGAACTACCCAGCCTGGAACCCTCAAAGCCATGTCTCTCATTTTCATTTCCTTTCCCCATCTGCTTCTTGTGCCTTTTTGAGACATGTTCACTCTATTTACCTAAAGCTCTAGGAACTCCAGGCTGATGACTAATCAGAAAGGCAGCATGACTCCCCCTAAGCTGGGCCTATCTGTAATTGGCTTTTTTTACATTAATATAAATCCTAAGGAAAATATATTGGAAATGCTACCGCAGAGTATCTACAACTTCAATTACTTTAAAATGCTCTTAATACTCCCAATTAGCTAATTAGAGTCTGTGTGTGATTGAGGAATGTTGGAGGTTAAAACACCTTTTAAACTCTGGAGGTACCAGCGAAAATGAAAGCATTTCTGATTACAGTCTAGAATTGTGCCTTCCTTCTTATAATAATAATTGTAGAAGTAGCATTTTCTGAAAAGAAAAAAAAAATTTGGAACCTGTTTTTCACTTTATAGATTTCCATCACTCATTATTCGATTATGTGCATTATTCATACTCACTAAAGATAGACGTAGCATTGATATAGTTACAAAATCTTGTTTCCACTTTCAGTTTTCTTCTTTCTGGGTATGGTAGAGGGAAAACTTGCCCATGTTTCAGTTGTTCTGATTTTTTCAAATTTGTGTGTGTGTGATTTTCCAAATGAGACAACTTTTTGGCAGGCCAAAGTAAAAAGGTAGAAAATTTTAATCATAAAACAAATAATGGGTATTTTTAGTAAACTCTACAATGTCACATATTATTTGGCTTCAGGGTTTCAACTAATTGTGATTAATCTTTCTAAGAACCTTAGGTGGCTTAACCAGGATTAGTGCAAATCAAGTTACACCGCATAACTTACATGTATGTTTGCAAAATTACTCAATATAATAACGGGTTAGCATCACACATGATTATGTACTTCAGTGGGAGTAGGACATTATACAGGTTGGGGAAATAGACCTATAAGGGCAAGTTGAGTTTCCTGGAACCAAATTTCACATTTATTACACTGGTGTATTAGCATTCTGTATAGATTTTCATCCCTGGTGGCTGTAGTGCCAGCCTGTATACTTTACCCCACCAATCTCTTTATCTGTTGTGACTTTCCCCTAAATTCACATATTTAGGATGCTACCGAGTCTGGGCTGCCTCTGCCACCAGAAAGGTGGCATTGGAATCTCTACTCCTAAAATAATTGTAGAAAAACAGTTGTTTACCTTCAGGAACTCGGGGGTCTTTTGCCCTTGCTCATCTTAGAAACTGAGAGGGAGTTGCCCATTTCTGGGTGAGATGAGCCTTGGAGTTGAACCAGGAATCACAAAGGGAATGATTCAAGCACCCTCTCACCTTCCTTCAAGCTACCAGGTTTTCTGTTTCTCAACAGCAGAGAATGGTTTTATGTCAATTGGCAAGTGTTTTTCCTTTTATCTGGCAATCAGTGGGAAGTTTATTTTATTTTCTCTGTGTTGTGCCTCGTTAAATTCATTTGTTTTTTAATGAAATGTATGGAGAAGTCACATCCCTGCCAGCCATATGACATCTTAGAGGGGAGTCTCCCACTTGGTCTTAACATATTATGATCCTGTATAAAGGATTTCTGAGGCATTCAAATAATTCAGCTCATTAAAGGGAGTACTGATCTAGTAAGGGAATTCTTTTCCGAAAACAAGCACATTGAAATGGAAACATGATATAGGGATTATCCAGGCCAGTCAATGCATGTCGCAGAGGAGACTGCAGGCTTCTGAATTTTTCTGGAATTGCTCCTGTGAGGTATGTGTGTACATATATGGCAAAGGTTTTACTTCTTCCCTTTCAGGGTTTTTGTTGTTATTGTTTTTGTTGTTGTTATTGTTGGCTGAGTCTGAGAAAAGGTTAAATTAAGATCCACAAAAGACAAGCATACAAATTTATTTAATGCAGGTTTTACATGGCAATGGGGACTTCATAAGGAAATGAAGACTAAAGAAGCAGTTAGAGTAAAACACTTAGATACTGAATTGTAGCAATAGTAAGAAACTGTAAAAATGTGATAAGGAAAAGGAGCTTGGGTTAGGGTCATTCACTGGGTAGAGAAGTGACTAAGACTATAAGGGTTAGTTTACAAGGGTTGTTGGCACAGATTTCTCTCTGCTTCAGCTTCACATATTTGATGATAAGAATGTTACTCTCCTTTTAATATGTGGAGAACATCCTTCACATGGGAATTCCATCTCCCGCTTTTAGAAAATGGAATGAAGTTCAGAGAAGGTTTCTATGCCTTCTGTTTTCTCTCTTTTTATTTAGGTGCCTTTAACTTAAGGCACCTAAATAAGTTCTGTGATTGATATATATGTGTGTGTGTGTGTGTGTGTATATATATATATATAAAACAGAAGAAAAATATGTATGTATCACAGAAAAACATATATATATATATGTTTCCCTCATATATATAAAATGTGTGTGTGCACGTTCTGAATTGTATTGGTTTCATATTTTAGATTTTGTCACTGTTTTTATTCCCGGACCTTCCATTGTTTATATGAAGATAACATTTTCTTCTTCTAAAGAGGAGAGATCATAAATGCTATTTAGGATAGGTAAGAGGAAAGGGAGTGATGAAGGCAAGTTAGATGGAGGAGGGAGACAGAGAACATCTTAGGGAAGAAAGTCAACAAATCATACAGGAACACGAGGACAGAGGACTACTGGGGGGTGGGTATGTCGTCCACTTGACTAGAAAATAGTATTCAGTACATAAAAAATAAGAAAATTGAGATTAACTGCGGTCAAATTATAGAAGGATAAAATCACGATGACTTCAAAGGAACCTTAAATAAAGCAAGGAAAAATATTAATTACAGTGAAGAGCAGGATAAAGGTTAAATATATTCTTAATGAGCTCATAGTTGGGTCTTTTAAGGCTGAAAGGATATGTGAAAATAAACATGGTAGATGCAAAGTGAACCCAAAGAAAGCATTATTATGGGAGATCATTTCTGAAATTGAGACTATTGAGTATAAAAATAATCCCCATTTATGTGGAAGTAGAATGAAAATAGCACAATTGGACTAAGATAGAAATATTTGTTCCCATACTTACATTTCATGTTAATACTTCTTGAAATGTGATGTATAAAGAAATGAATAGCATCTGATTGCAATGGAAAATTGGACATGGAGTGGCAATGCAGAGGGAAGAATACATTTTGTTGTAAATAATGTAATTTCAAAATTTCAAGGAATCTATTTATAAACCTTTCATCTCTTTTATTACCTCCACTACCTGCTACAGCATTAGGATATCTTTTCAATAAAAAATAATAATAACTCTGGAGGGTAATTGAGTTAATATCAAAAGGAAGTGCTTTGAGCTGTTAAGAAAGGCCCTCTACAACACCAACCTATTGTTACTAATGATTGCAATAATAATGATAAAAAGAACTGCATAGGTAGTGAGTCTGTGCCTTGTCTTTGAAAGGGACGAGAAAGGAAAGAGTCAGGGTGTTAACATTCCCAGTAGCACGACAGAGTAGGAAAGTAGATGCTGGTAGGTGGGCAATTTTTCCTAGTAGCCGAAATTTACTTCTTGTATTCTTAGAGACAGAGAATCTTCAGTGACAATTAACAAAAATGTAGTGGGAGGAACCCAAATGCCCACTAAATGTGAAAGTTTGAGTGCTGTGCTGGGACACACTGTCAGTGTTAGACAATGCCATTGTGACAATGGGCCTTATTTTGCACTTACTTACGTCACCCATCTGTTGGCTGTACTCAGGATCAGAACAAGAGAGTGAATGGGCAGAATTCTCTCTCTTATTTAAAGCACGAGCAATTTGCCATTCCTCATTTATGACTTAATGTGTGTTTTAGGGAAATTGCTCCAGTAGAAAACAACAAAGAGGGGAAGGAGAGAGCGAGTCTTGGAGATAATCAATGGTGTAGCATAAACAGCGAGAACTGGTGAAGATGTTCAGTCTGAAGGCCGACCCTTCATACACATATTTTTAAAAAGTTGTGGTACACCTTGACTTATACCAGGATGGAAAAATAAAATAGACTGAGACTTTTTTCTGAGCACAAATTTATTATCTTAAAACAATTGAAATCTGGCACAAAGATGATGGGTTAGTACTGGTTCCTTTTTCCTCACATTATTTGAATAGTATCAGTATTGTGAGCTAGACTAAGCTACTCAGATACAGGTCCTAGAGAATGTCATTATCAAGTCCAGTATAATTCTGATTTCCTTTTAAAACCTGCTTGATCACTTGCCGTAAGTGCCTATTTCTGTGTTCCTCTGTGGTTCTTCATTAAACCACATCCTCTTTGACAGCAGGGGCATGTTTATCCCATTATCATGGTATCTGACATAGTGTCTAGCACATATAAGACAAAAGAAAATATTTAAAAGGAAAGAGGAATTTAGAGGGATGTTTCAGCACATGACTCATATTATGATCAAGGTTGATGATGTATAGTATCATCTAAGATGACAACGCAAGTGATTGGTACCTTGGGAACCCTGTGTGAAATCTCACGGTTCTCAGAAAAGCCACACTGTGGCCAAGTATGCGTGTGTTGCAAGGCAAGAAGAGAGGCAGAAGGCTTCCTATCAACAACATATGGTGGCCAGAGGATTCCAGGCATCCAAGTATTATTCAACTGATTTATGTCTATGCAATGGCCAGGACCAGCCAGAAGAGCATGATGACCTTCGAGTTTGAATATTTGGAATAAGGCTTAAAACTATATCAGGGAGGGTCAATTTCTCCAGTCTGCCATTGGAGACAGTTAAGGATTGGACACACCAGTTTCTAAGAAACTTGGATGTTCTTACTCCAACTACATCATCCATGAAGACTGAAGGCAGAACACACACTGATGAAAAGTTCCTATCAACCTGGACTAATGGATAAATGCAGGTTGACATTCTGGTATCAGACTCTTATTTTCCTGTAGACTCCATGCATAGCACCTCTAGATAACAGAGTGATCTTCCTAGAGATATCTTATTGTGAAGTCTCTCTTCTATGAAAACTCTTTAGCAAAGGTGTTGATGGGATAGTTCTCCATCATAAGATGTGATTTCTCCTGAATTTACTTTGCCCGTAGGTGCTTTTTCCTGGGGGGCTCTACTGTTTGCAGTGGTGGAGCCTGAGGTGGAAGGCTGAATCCCAGTTGCTTTTATAAGAGCTAACTTTTACCTAGAACAAGAGAATCACTGTTTTTGAGCCCCACAAGACTCTAACTTAGAGAAGGAAAAGAGAAGATGTGAAAAAAAATGCAGCTAACTTAGAAGTTAAAAGGAAGGGGAAATGTGTTTTGAGATCTTTGTTGTTGTTTGTTTGTTTTTTGAGATAGAGTGTCACTCTGTTACCCAGGCTGGGGTGCAGTGATGTGATCTCGGTTCACTGCAACCTCCACCTCCTGGGTTCAAATGATTCTCAAGCCTCAGCCTCCCCAGTAGCTGGGATTACAAGCATCTGCCACCCCACCTGGCTAATTTTTTAATTTTTACTTGTAACAGGGTTTTACCATGTTGGCCAGGCTGTTCTCAAACTCCTGACTTTAAATGATCCACCTGCCTTGGCCTCCCAAAGTGCTGGGATTGCAGGTGTAAGCCACCATGCCTGTCCTAATATGTCTTTTAAGTGGAGATGTCCCCAGCCAAAGAAGAATCAAATTTCTTATTTCTCTTATCCTGTGAGGCCATGGAGCCTTAAATATTAAACTATTAATAATATTTAAGCTTCCTTAAATATTCAACTATTAATAATATGGTGAGGGTACCTCTTATGCAGTATGACCATTGCTTCCCACCTCTCCTTAGGGAAGCACAACTTGTCTCCTGTCTCAGATATTCCACACAAAGGGGTATGTCTACTTCTTCCTCCTTCTTCTAACCAGATTTGTTACAAGTGGGTGATAAGAGAACTGGGCTCTGTTTTGTACAATAACAAAGAAACTAAAGGAAAAGAATGAATGTACAAACAAATCCTCAGCTATCATCTACTCTTTTTTGTATTCTTCATAGACTAAATAATGTTCATTTATTCATCCATTCATTCATCTTTTCAGTAAAAAATGTTGTTGAGTGTGTAGCATGAAAACGTACTGCTCAGAGGGATGGGGATACAGGCAATAAGCTTACTTGCATAAGCTTCCATTCTAAAGGAAAGAAAAATATGCCAAATATATAAACAATAAACAGGATGGTCAGGGCTGTTTTCTTTGTCCCCTAGAAAAGGAATATTCTCCCTTATCTTACCTCCAGAGATTTATTACTGCCTATACCCTATAATCATCCTTCTAGACTTATTTTAGAGAATACTGTTGGTTGGTTGGTTGGTTGGTTGGTTGGTTGGCTGGTTGATTGGTTGGTTAGTTTGTTTTCACTTTAAAGCAAAAGAATGAACCAGAATATAATTAAATACATACATACATGCACACATACATACATACATATATGCAGTAGACTCTGTCTCACCTGCATTTAGGTGTGGCCCAGTGAGTAAATTCTGATCATCAGGGAAAGGGTCAAATTGTTTTGTGCAACTTATTGATCACACCTTCAAAGTGAAAGTGTATTTTCTTCCGAGGCCTGGAATATAGACATAGTGGTGCACCATTTTGGGCTATGTGCATGGGGGTAAAACCCTATGAATGATGAAGAAAGAATATGGAAAGAGCTTGGCTCCCTAACAGGGATCACCATATCATCTTTTGATTGCTTATTCTTCTACAATTACATGTGGGAGAAATAAATAGGTTCTTGTTCAAGTCATTGTTATTTTGGGTTCTCAATATGCAGCTGAACATACCCTAACTAACACATACGCTCCTGCCCTGCATGACTCTACTGCATGGACCTCTTTTCAACCTCTCTGAAATCACAAAATATTAGAAGTGGGGAATACCACAGAATCACTATTCATAGTTTTCAACAAATGTACACAGAAGTAGTGAATCTGCAGTGATCATGTAGAACCAGTTTTCTCTCATCTCCATATCCACCTGCATTTTGATTTACAGCTGTCCCTCGGTGTCTATGGGGCATTAGTTCAAGATCCGCTTCCACCCCAGACACCAAAATTCAGGGATGCTCAAGTCCTTTATATAAAATGGTGTAGTCTTTGCATATAACCTACACACATCCTCTCATACACTTTAGATCATCACTAGATAACTTATACAGAATACAGTGTAAATGCTATGTAAATAATTGTTACACTGTATTTTTCAGACTTGTATTATTTTTATTGTTGTTTTTAATTTTTTAAAAATAAATTCAATCTGAGATTGGTTGAATTCATGGATGTGAAATCTGCAGATAATGAGGGCCAACCATATATAATTTCTGCCAACTCTACATGCATAAGTTATCCATCTGCTTGTGTCACTCCTCTTCTTCACATCAAAAAGCTGTGCATGTATGAAACAACTGTGATCCCCCAAATCAGTCCAAAGACATACTGAAGAGCACCCTAGAAATGTTGACCAAGAAAAACATGAATTTGCGGTACACAATTTTGCTAAATCTAAAACCTTGGAAAGATAAATCAAGATTTATCTTTGATTCTTCCCTCTCATTCTCAACATAAAATCCATTAGCAAGTACTCTTGAATATAACTTCACATATGTTCTGAATCTACCTTCTGCTCTCCATTTAAACTACTGACATCCTCGTTCAAGTCACCACTGTCTCTATCATGGACAACAACAATTGTGTCGAATCATCCACCTGCTTTTCTGTTCTTTCCTTCTCTAGTCCCTTTCCACAAAGCTGCAAGAATAGATATTATGGTAACTTAAATTTGATTATGCAACTTTCCTGCTTAAAATCCTCTACTGGTTTTTCATCTCACTTGTTGCGCAACTCAGCCCCCCTTGCCATGACCAGTAAGCCCTATCTATATGATCAAGCTCCTGAGCCACTCTCAGTCTTATCCCATACAGCTTATTCTCTAGATCACTCTGTCCAGTCATACTGAGTGTCATACTCTTCTTTGAGTTCTTGAAGTTCATAACCATCCTACAGACTGAGTTTGCTACAGTTCTGATTTAAATTTTTTTCTCTAGGGCATCATATGGCTGCCTCCTTACCTTTCAGATCTCAGCTTTTCTAAGAAGAACCTTCAAGTGCCCTCCCAGTCCCAGTCACTATCATATCTCCTGTTTTTTTTGTTGTTTTGTTTTGTTTTTTTTTCCTAGCATTTATGCTAACTTATATGTTTGTTGCCTGTCTTTTCTGATGATAAGGTGACATCTTTGGAGTTAAGCCTATGCGTATCTCATTCCCATCTATATTCAAAGTATCCAGACGAAATCTTACAACAGAAGAGGTGCTCAGTAAATACATGTTGAATTTTTAAAGTGAATGAGTGGATTGATTAATTAATTAATTGAAGAACACTAACCGGAGATAGATTAGCCTGCCAGATCATTAAATCTGAAGACATTTCTGCTGGGTCACTTGATGGTTAATAAACAATGACAACAACCACAATAAATTCTAAAACAAAGGTATAAAACAAATTAATAATTGAAAGTATTTTAGCCAATTGTACTGCAAATTAATAAACAAAAAATCAACAGATACTAAAATTCAATAGCTACAATTTTATCCAATTTAATTACTGTTTGCTTCTTCTATTATAAGACACTTATTTCCTGGACTGAGAGCCATTTTCAACTCTATCGGCTACTACTAGCTTTACTCAGGTGACCCATTCAGCTGTCTCTTCCACCCACAGTAAGGCTCTCCCCAGAATTCGACCACCATCGGCTTCAGTAGAAATATCTGTGACACACAGGGCTGCAATTACAGCCATTTGTCTCTCAACAGTAAGAAGAACAGCTATCTTTTTACATGGAGCCCCCAACATTTCCAAGATGGTTTCTTTTCTTCCTCTCTGGAAATGTGAATGCAATCTCAAGCTCACAATAGAAGCAGCGCCGATAAAGTCTACTCTTGTCAGTCTCACAAACAGCCTCATTATTTGGTGACTGCAAACGTGGTTTGAAGTCATTGCTCCTGCCAATCTGAAGGCTTCGAATGCTGCAGCAGAGTGATTGAAAATCCAAGATTACAGGCGAAGGGGATGAGGAGTTGTTTATAGCTCTTGCTCATCCACTAAAAGCCCCCGGCCAGAAGCAGCTCTCTGTTTGAAGGAAACTTTCTTCCACAGCTGAAAATAAATGGGTTTTGGGGGAAACGCAGGGCTTGTGGGGGAGGAAGCATGCCTTGCAGGCCTGAGGAAAGCATGGGGGGCAGTGATGATTACTGGCAGTCGTTCCTCCACCAGGGAGGTCTCTGCGTGACAGCCATCAAAGTTGGGAGCACTAATGTTTAGCTGCCTCTCCCATTATGAGGTGGGGTTAGTTATGCCATTGCAGAAACAAACCTCTCCACATTGGGTCTTGCTGTAATTGGTAATTGTATTAATGTCATAATTGATGATACAGCCCTGTTTTACCTGACACCATGCACCATTGGAAGGGAAGGTGCCAGGATTCCAGTGGAATATACTACGTTGTAAAGACCTTAGCTAGGTTACTAAAGCCTCTTGACCCTGGATTGTTTTAAACACCAAACTATTCTTGAATTATAGTTTCAGATAAAGAGAAGAAAACAAAACAAACGCCCTCAGTTCTGTATTTCTCTCCTTCTCAATATTCAGCATATACACATATTCATTTGTTCAACTATTAGAAATTATGAATTGAATGCTTTCTGTGCACCACACAAGTTTGCTGATGGTTATACCAAACAGCAAAAGTAATTCTATGGCATAATCCCTGTGCGTTGCTACCTCAGATTTCCATGGGGAAAAGCAACTAATCATAATGGAATGTGATATGTCCTATAATGTAAGTAAATGTCTAGGTTTTGAAAGACCAGCACTTGTAGTGATTTGTTGCTCTGTTAACTTTGGAGAGGATATGACAAAAGTAGAAACCACAAAAGTAAGTAGAATGAATTTTCCAGGTTTAGATAGGGGATGGAGGAATTGACCAAGTGGTTTTACTAATCTCAGATAGATGACAGATAGATAGATAGACCTTTAGAGATTATTAACTCTGAGAGTGGAAGTGTGGGCAAACCCTTTGAAGAATGTAGTGAAATTTCTAAACATTGTCCCCCAAGAAAGCAATGCACATAAACAAACAACACAGTTTTGCATGCAGTTCCAAGAAGTTCATCACAGAGCAGCTACAAGTTTGTAATACAGGAAAACTTTAGCCTGAATTTCCTTTGCTTCCTTGCATCTTTAAAGCAGTGTTTCTCAAGGTAAAAGCTTTAAGCTAACTCTATTAGAAACATCTGAGCTCTTTGCTGAAAATGCAGATTTCAGGCCTATCTCACACTCTTCATTGTAACAATTGTGTGATTCTCGTTCAGTGAAGTCTTTCAAAGCTCCCAAGAAATTCTGGTGCCCACGCTCTAAAACCCAGCACATTTCACACTTATTTGGACTCACTGCACACCCCACCACCCCAGCTTTTAAACTCGGGGAGTTGCACAGCTGCATCTGCTGAGAGGCCTAAAGAATGTCACTCATAGAAAATCACCTAGTTAGAAAATCCCAATTATGATTCCCTCTTAAAAGATACATGCATTAAATTTCAGCTTGTGATAGGAAGCTGCCTTTCTGCCTACCTGCTTCCCATGGGTTTGTCTTATCTGCTCGAAAAAATGGAAATCTCTTGGCCTGTTGGGCCATAACTCCCCATTTTGCATCTCTCAGGTGGCTGGGCACATGTTATATGCTAATGAGTGTTTTTTAGTTAGTTATAGAGTGAGTGTTTTTGCTTCCTTTTCCTTTAACACAGCTGGCTAGCCTCTGTCATTCCATCAAGATCCAAATGGTTTTTATTTGTCCTGTTTTGCATTTTGTGTTAGGATGGTCTTGTCACACTCCCGTGTCTACAATCATCTGGTTTATTTTATTAAGGAATGTTTTGTTAGATTTATTCACAGCTCCTCTGTTCTCTCCCTTACCTCCTCACAGTCCTTTTACAGAAAGCCCTTTGTGTTGAGCAAACAGACTCTAATCTGTACATCTCCCTCCAAACTCCAACGGGGCTGCCAGGTGAGCATCTCAATACCAGCTGGAACAGCTGTTTGAGTGGTCTTGAGCAGCAGGCAGTGATTGTGTGCAGTTCTCTTGTCTGATGGGCCCTGGGTTCAGCACGCTCAGGGAGGAAGCCACAAGTGCAAATGTTTGCTAACCGGATGGAAGTCCTAAAAGCAGCTGCCTGCTGATTGATGATAACTTGCATAATGACACCAAGTGTTCAAACACTGCCAGGCAGGAATGAGACCCTGTGAGCTCCCCTATGCAATCCCTTGCTAGTTGGCCAAATCCTTATCTTCCAGTATGCAGGCAACAAAGACAGCAAGAGCCAGAAGGTATCTGATCCAAGGATGCCTGTTACAACACTGATTTTAACACATAGGATGGGTGAAGGAGTGACTGGATGCTTTCCACTTGTAAAATTTTTAAGAAAATTACACACAGGGGCTCAGCACAAATATGGAGCCTATGTACTGGAATATCAAGATCAAATGTATTGGTATTTTTATGCTTTATGGATAACAGTGGAATTGATATGAAACTAGTGGAACTGGCTTCTAGAAAATATTTCTTAAAGAGACTTTCTCTCTTCTAATGGC
>NW_012101920.1:4739444-4741132 GCF_000951045.1 Mandrillus leucophaeus
GAACAGAAAACCAAAAACCACATGTTCTCATTCATAAGTGGGAGTTGAGCAATGAGAATACACAGACACAGGGACGGGAACACCACATACCAGGGCCTGTCAGAGGCGTGGGGCTAGGGTAGGGATAGCATTAGAAGAAATACCTAATGTAGATGATGGGTTAATGGGTACAGCAAACCACCATGGCACATGTATACCTATGTAACAAACCTTCACGTTCTGCACATATATCCCAGAACTTAAAGTATAATAAAAAAATGATTTTTAGTAAAATAGCATTGTGAGGCTTATTTTAATTGCAGATTTTAAAAAACCTGCCTGAATGTTTGAAACATGGAATATGTTTAATAAATGGTCAGTATTATGATGGGTAGACAGTTGATGATGGCACTGATTAAAAGACAGGTAAGAAAAAAGTACAGATAGTCAAGCTCTAGAATAAAAAATATAATATGTGCAGTTCAGAAATCACAACAGAAAACATTGTTTTACCTTTAGTTTTGATTTTCATTTTCAAATATCAGCAATTGGGCTTTTAAATTCACTTTCTTATAGAGGCATGCCACAAGCTGATTAAATATATTTAGTAGTTGTGGTCTCAGGAGTTGATTTAAAGTAGTGAAATATACACCATTTAAAAAGTTTGGTGTCAAAACAGCATTTAAATCCTCAGACCAATTAAGTTTAATTATTGAGTGAGTGGTAATACTCTTCTTCAACAATGTGAAGGTTAAATTAAAATTCATTTTCAAACTAGCAGGTAACACCTACTAATTGTCAATCAGTCAAATGTTTATTTGAGGAACTGCTTGGAAGAAAATAGAGATTAAAAATATTAGCTTGAAGCTAATCTTCTCTAATATTATAAGCATTATACTTGGATTCTGCAAAGATCTTTCTTTTTAAACCAGTACTCTGGCAAATCTAAAACAGACCTTTCTGAAACTTGTAAATAAGGTCTAGCAAAGGTTTCAAACATATGTGAATTGGAGATAACAAATAGACTTGAAATTCCAGAAACCTCCCATCCATAGCTGGGTTACTGACAAGAATCTCACTGTTCTCTCTCACTATATTAAAAATACATGATGATTTATCCTGCTTGACAAGAGCTTTTGTGAGGCATTACAAAAGGTAAACATAGCACACAGCTACAGAGATAAACGGAGGGGAAAAACCTTACAATGGCAGTCAACAAAGAAAATAATCTTGTTGGGTTTAAAAATTACTGAGTAAATAGACACAGAGAACAATATATGAAGAACATTTTAAGCTTCACCCACAGTGCTACAAAAATACATGCACTGAGCTAAAACTTTGCTCACTGGGGTACCAATGACGTCAAAGGTGCAGTGCATTATGGAAATAAAGACACCAGAAATATCTGAGAATATCCCCATTTTCTGATGATCACTAATTAGGGAGTAGGCTCAAATGGATACTCAATTATATTTTTTAATGAAAGCATACAACAAATTACAAAGAATAATGTAACATTTACTTGTGAAACTTGCCATCCTGTCCATTATCCACATAGAATTCTCTTGAATTGTCTTGCCCCTGCTCTCTCCCTTCTTAAGAATCAGCATAGTGCTTCGAGATTTATTAGTGCTGATATGTATCAGTTTCATGCAAACAATCTACAACTTTATTTTAAAGAAAAATAACTGGCTGGGCGCGGTGGCTCA
>NW_012101920.1:4744405-4744971 GCF_000951045.1 Mandrillus leucophaeus
TTTATGCTTTATGGATAACAGTGGAATTGATATGAAACTAGTGGAACTGGCTTCTAGAAAATATTTCTTAAAGAGACTTTCTCTCTTCTAATGGCCCTAAGATTGTCAGGAAGCCACAACATTTCTGTACATTACTTTACCACAGAATTTGGCCCAATGGTATAAAAATAAAATTTTTAATAAAGATGCATGGTCTTTGAAATTAAAATGGCCTGCCAAAGTGGTTCAGAATGGCAATCTACAAACAAAGATTAGCAATACGCAATCTTTTGCGTTGATATCTCTCAAGTCACTCTATTTCATCCATATTCATTGCTACCAATTTAGTTGAAACACTTGCCACTTCTGTGGTCACCCTTTTCAATGGAGCTTAACTGACTGACTTCCCTACTCTCTTATTGTAACATATTTTCCACACAGTAGTGAGATTTCCCAAAGTCATAATGAATCAGGTAATTTTTCTTATTAACTTTCTTTGGTTGCATTTGAGAGAAATGCCCAAAATCTCTGTTACAGAAGAGAGAGGGTTCAACATGACCCCATTTCTCTCCAGATGCAGCTAAAAC
>NW_012101920.1:4748231-4753104 GCF_000951045.1 Mandrillus leucophaeus
AAAAATAAAGAAAAATAACTATGTGGCTGTACGTCTAGTCTGTACACTCCTGCGTGTGCTAAACTGTTTCAGTTATTATAGTTCATATAAACATAACAAATTTGAGAAATTTATACAATTCTTTCCACTTTTTAAAATTTTTTAACATTGGGGAAAAAAACGAGCCTTAGAGAATATAAACAACTTGCCAAGGTCATTTTCTACAATATCAAGCTCATATCAAGTGCAAATATGCAAGAATACACTCAGTTTAGAGGATAAGTGCATGCTATTTCATTAGCCATAAAATACACTATGTAGGTGTTTCTATTTCTCTAGAAAACAGAATGATCAATTAAGGAATTTTTTAAGTTTGAAAAATTAGAAAGTGTGTGTTATATGTTACATATAAGAACTCCATCATAGCAATGTTACTGACCACAGTGAAATGGAGAATAGAGAGTATTACTTGACTATTTTGTACTATAAAGTATTCATTTTATGATTCTTATATATTCTAGTCCATAATTAAGTAGAATTGTTTACCATTCAAAAATACATATTTTGACATGAAGGAATATGGTATAGCAACTCCTATTCCCAAATATATCCCACTATTAAATTACGTTGGTGGCTTTCTGTGTTCATATAATCGACTTTTACTCACAGATCCTCAACTGTGTATGTTAAAATGTTTTAAAATCAATAAAGGCAATTTAAGAAGTCACCAGTTGTTGGCAAATGAAATGAAAATGATAAATTCTTGTAGGGCAAAATTTTTGACAGATTGTAAAAAAATTTTATACTAGTTGTTTTAATATTGTCTTCTGACTTAATTTTCCCTACACCCCCCCTACAAAAAGGAATTTTTAGGGTGGATTTTATTACAAAGACGCATCGATGTCTACCAAAGTATATATTCATAAATCATTCCTATCTGCATACGTAAGTTTATAAAATGTATATATGAGCATTTTATGTGAGCATGCATATGTTCATAGCCTATGTAATTTCACCTCATCCTCTGTAAACTATCAGTCGCCTTTCCAGTGAGGTCAAACAAAATATATGTTCAAAGTACATATGAAATTACGATTCCTTATTAAAATGTAAAACATTGATTTTAAATTCAGGTGGATACTCTTCTTCTGAAGGAAATTTCAAAAAAGTCACAAAAACAAGGAAGAAGAGAACATGAGTTAGTTTTCTTGTTATGAAATTATACTTACCAAACCATAACTTTCAAACAATGTCCCCACTTTCAGAATCACAATTCAGGATACTAAATAGGCATCAAAAGATGAATACTAAAATAACAAGTCCTTTTGAATTTCTCTACCCATTCACCATCCTCACCAATTTTTCGGTGCTTAAAATTCTATTATGTAACATTCTTGTTTTTGTTTAAAGAGTCATTCGTATCCAGATGCCTCTGGACTTGACGAGGTTGATAGAGGTAGTAAGGAGAACACATTTCTTAGCAGAGTGTCTACACATATTAAGATGTCTACATAAGGATCTTAAATTGTAAGTGTATTTCTTTTGACTAAAAATATATTACCTCAAAGTAGAGCCATGTTTCTCAGCCTTGGCACTACTGACATTTTAGAACATATATAGACTATATTACTTATTATATACATAATTATATACATAATATATATTATATTTTTTTAATTGGGGGGGCTCTCCTGTACATCGTGGTGTGTCTAGCAGCCACTCTGGTCTCTACCTGCTAGATGCCAGTAGCAAACTTTCCCTTGAGTCTCTTACTCCTACATGGCCAGCAAGTTGTGACAACTAGAAAACCTCTCCAGACATTGTCCATTGTTCACTGGAGACAGATAGCTCCTGGAGGGCAATTCTCCCCCACTGAGATCGATAAAGTAGAGTCTTGATAGGAAACAAGGAAACACTTCCTCACTAGAATTTAAGCATCTGGTGGGCAGGAGGTTTGTATTGTTCAAATCATAAACCCAGCATTTAGAACAGTCCCTTCCATATAGCAGGTAACTGATAAATATTTATCAAAATAAGTGAATGATTAAAATGTCCAAAACAAATGATGTTTTGATCATAAAATAGGATACACTGTTAAAAGGTACATATTTTTAATGTATTGATTATGTTTATTAATATGACTAGATTTTCATAAAATATCAAGTGAAAAAAGCTTATTATAAAAAGTATGTCTAATTTATTCCCATTTTGTGGTAGTAAAAATTATATATCTTGAAGTATATGCAAAAATTGTGGCTGTACTAGGTAGCAGAATTGCATACTATTTTTATATTTTGCTTAAGTTCAATTATACTTTATTATGTGCAATGTTTTATAATGCAATATTTAGTTGATTTAGTTGTTAGTTTACAGAAGATATACTAAAGAATAGTGTAGGTCCAGTACAACAAAGAAAATTCTTTCCTAATTCCACATTCTGCATAACAATGAGTTCTAAACATCCTGGACTGCTGGCCCAAAAGGAATTAACTGTTCTCTGAGAAAGCTGCTCTAGATAATGCCCCAATTCTAAAAATTCTTGTCTATGTGCTCAGAAGTGTCCTCAGTACTATAGAGACCTAGGGAAAAAATAGTTCAGAGTCCCAGTGATGAACAACAAGTTTAAAATCTAATTGGGAGCATGAGACCTTTACACATGACTCTGTGAAAACAACATGAAAAAGTATATAATGAGATGTTAAATTTTGTGTTGCTAACTCTGCTTTAGGACTTTATACAAGAGCGGTACCAAGGAATTAGTGCACTTGGGTAGATGGGATTTGTGCTGAATCATCAAGGTTGAGTGAGACTCAGATTAAAAAAAAAAAAAGAAAGAAAAAAAAAATTGGCCATCCCCAAAATGGATAAAAGACAAACAAACATGGTGAGTAAAGGCACAAAGAGAAAAGGTGAAGACAGGTAGATGCTGATCTCATTAGAACAAGGAAGTAAAGACAACTTATCAACAGAGGTGCAACTGGCACATAGAAAGGACTATTCTCTATTAAGTAGCAATGTTCTAGGCATGAATAAAGCTTTTCATACTTTTATCCCCCTGCACCAAATGGCAGAAGAACCAGTCTTCAGTAAAGGCAATTGTACACAGTCTCCCTTCAGGATATCGGGCACCAGTAATTTTTATAAGTTTACTCTGTTTCTCAATGACCCTGAATAACGTCCAACTTTTATGACAAAGAACCACCCTATATACTCCCAAGTGTTACTAGTATTGGGTGGTAGGGTTATACTGCTCCAGTTGAAAACTGCCAAGTCCCTAGGATCTATTGTCTGATGGTTGAGGCTGGATCTGCATTTCCTTCACTTTCCGTTCGATTTCATGTGATTTCTGAGCAAGGTGTGAGCCTCATTGCGGGGTGTGGGGCACACTCTGCAGTGAAACAGTTTGAATTGGAATCTAGGTTCCCTAACTTGTGGGATGCATAAGTTTAGGCAAGTTATTCTATACATCTAAGTCTCAGTTTTTCTGTCTAGAAGATAAGGCAATGTACTAAGAACTCCATGTCTTACAACCAAAGAGAGGGGTTTTGGTGAATGAATGTGTTCTGGGTTGAATTGTGTCCCCCCAAAAATAGATGTTGAAGTCCTAACCCTGAGTACCTAAGAATGTGACTTTATATGGAAATAGGGTCTTTGCAGACAGATATAATCAAGTTGAAGGGAAATCATAGTGGATTAGGATGGGTCCTAATTCAACATAACTGCTGTCATTATAAGAAAAAGGAAATTTGAACACAGAGGCACACAGGAAGGATGCCACATAACAAAGACGGAGACTGGGCTTTCGCAGCAGAAAGCCAAGGAACACCAGAGATGGCCAGCGAGTCACCAGAAGCTAGGAAGAGGCAGGCAAGGATTACCTACAGCTTTCAGAAGTATCATGGTTCTGATGACGCTGATTTTAGACTTCTAACCTCTAGAAGTGTCAGACAATAAGTTTCTGTTGTTTTCAACCACACAGTTTGGGGTACATTGTTACAGCAGCTCTACAAAACTAATACAGAATACATTTTAAAACCTGGTGAACTCTGAGTAAGATCCATAGTCTAATTAATTTCATTGTGCCAGTTAATATAATGCATTCCAGTTATGTGAGATATCATCATTGGGGGAAGCTGAGTGATAAGTACCAAGACTTCTTTGTCCTACTTCTGTAGCTGTGTGTGAGACTACAATTCTTCAAAGTAAAAAGTTAAAAAAAATAGGACCACTAAGAAACATCAATAAGATAATGCATGTAAATTATTTTATTTATTAAACTACTCAACCAATATGGCTGGTATTAATTTTAGAATCAATAGATTTTTAGCCATACCAGAGAATCCAAAGTCTTGGTGTTTTAGAATCGTTAAGAAATACTGATTATGAAACTACTGTAAATTATTTGGCCTTTTTTTGACTTTCAGATATAAGAAACAGCATATGGCAACAGATGCTGTGCACCTAGCTAACAATCAATGAACTGCAAATTTTCCACTTGGTATCATCTATCCAGCTCTCATGAAGTTGACCTCCCAGCTACAGCTCATACAGTTGATTCTTTGTGGGTCCAAGACTTTCTTGGACCTTGCTTGGTGAGGTTAAGAATTTGCATATATTTCTCCTGGCTTTCCCTGATGGTGATTTGTTTTTCTGTTTCAATCACAGTGAGTCGGCAGTGATAAAACCTGTACAGAAGGCCAGTGTAGCCATGTCTACAAGTTGACGTTCTCACTCATAAGAAAATGTGCAGGTCTTATGCCTCATAGTTATATGTGTCGATTGAAAATTATGGTGTCCACTTTGTATGGGAATGTCTGAAACAGTGTGTGGAGTTATGATATAATCTTGACATTTTAGAAAAATGATCTTTTCAGCATTAAGCTACTTTCTACTA
>NW_012101920.1:4754594-4756113 GCF_000951045.1 Mandrillus leucophaeus
AAATACAGATTTTGTATCTATCTGGGTGAGACAATATCTTTTTGATAGAATGCATCTACTTGTACAGAACTATGGCTGAGTTGTGTAAAATACCCATACATATTTCATGTTATCTATAAGCCAAGGCTCCAAAATGAAAAATGAAGGGTGGGCTGTCAGACTCAGAAAGTGGGCAAACAGTTTGATACAAAATCTGTCTACAATGAGAATTAATGTACCCAAAGTGAGGAAGATGTAGCAATAGCCCAAAGAAATCTTCTAAAAGAAAGGCCATATTCCAGTAAAGGTATTTACTTTAGGGCTAGAAAAAGAGAGATGTACATTACTCACAATGTCATATACATAGTAGCTATCCATTAAATCTTGCTGAATAGTCCAAACTATGGACATCAGCAGTAGAGAAATTCAAAGAACTTTGGAAACAAAAATAATAAAGAAAAGTATTATGTTGTGTTACCATAAGTATGTTTTAGAGGTAAGACATTTTGAAATCAGGCTATTTGATTTGCAAGCTGTATTTCTTTGAGCAAAATACTTATTCATTCTGAATAAAGTCTTAGAGTGAATGTCTCTCAAAGAACCCAATAAGTCTTGCCTTGTAAGGCTCTTACCAGTATTGCATTAGATAATGTGTAATATAAGCACATAGCAAGTATTCCACCTACGTTAGTTGTTGTTTCTGCTATTGTTATTATCTTTATTGTAAAATGTTTAGCAGTTTAGTCATAAACATGATAGTCCACACAGAAGAGTGGATAAGAGATTTCCAATTTCAATCATGACAAAATAGTTGGTAGCATTTATCAGAATTATCCTTCCACCTGATAGAACTGTAAAACTAAATAAAATATATGAAGCAATAAATCTCATTTATCTTACTAACAAAAAAATGGGGAAATCATATAATCACAATAGATAAAGTACAACAAAATTGGAGACTTCCTCAATCTGTAAGATTTCCTGATGAAAATCCATGAAACACATACAGATACCATCATACCTAGCTGTGAAAGATCGAACAAGTTTCCTCTAACATTGGGTGCAATGCACAAATGTCTGTTCTCAGTACTTGTGTTTATCATTGTACTGAGCACTAGGCAGTTAGAGAAAGCCAAAATAAATACATGCGTAAATACATAAAAAGAGAATAAATGTAGAAAGTAAAAGCTATAAAAACTCAAGAAAATAAGTAAAAATATCATTATTTGCAGATGACATAAGTTTTACATGGACATTTCTAAGACTACTAAATGTAATAATGGAATTTAACAAGATTGCAAGATTCAATGTCAATATGCAAAAACTGTATATTTATACATTTGTGAAGAACTGGAAAAATACCAATTACAATAGCTTCAATATGTATAAAATAAGTAGGGATAAATTTTATGAAGGATGTACAAAATTTCTATATTGAAAACTATAAAATATTGCTGAAAAAATTAAAGAAGAGCTAAATAAATAGATGTAGTAAAGGCTTGGGTTAAACTCAACATTGCCATATTAATTCTCTCAAAAA
>NW_012101920.1:4759208-4760957 GCF_000951045.1 Mandrillus leucophaeus
CACTTTGTATGGGAATGTCTGAAACAGTGTGTGGAGTTATGATATAATCTTGACATTTTAGAAAAATGATCTTTTCAGCATTAAGCTACTTTCTACTAAGTATTCATGGATTCCTTTTGATTTGAGTACTTCTTGAGTTATAGCCAATGTTCTGTCTTTTACTGGCAGAATATCTACTAGCCATGCTGTAGGGAATGAAGAACAGCTGTTAGCAGAATACAGCAGGCAGGAAAGTGGCCGTCCACCCAATGCCCCAGGTTTTGTTCATTCATTCTTTCATCCAATCAAAGAATACATATTAAACATGTTTAATGTGTCAAGCATTAGAAGTGAGTTAGCACCGTGAATAAGGCAGTCAAAGTAGCCATTCTCATGATGCTTATTTATATGCACAGGTTGGGGAAACAGATAATAAACAAATAAGCAAATAGGTTAGTGATCATTTTAGATATTAATTGACATTTAAAAAGTAAAAGAAGTAAAGTGATATTTAATGGAAGAATAATGAGTAGGGTAAAGGTGGGTTCACAGGAGAGACTCAATGGGGAGGTGATTTTTGGGCTGAGACCTGAGAGGAGGAATCAGTCACACTGAAACCAATGCCAAATATGCCAAGCAGGAGAAACAGAAACTGCCAGGGGACCTGGGATGCTTAGGAGACAAACAGAAGGCCATGTGACTCAACTCCAAGCGGCAAAAGGCAAAGTTAAATGTGACTAATTCAGAGTTAGTGGGGAAGCAGATTACACGAGGCCTAGGAGGTGATTGACTGAAGTTGGATTTGATTCTCATGCAATCAAAGACTTTTGGATAGTTTTAAAATGAAAGAAGGGAATCAAAAATCCTGAAGAGAAGGAAAAACATGGAGATTCCAAGGAGAGTATTCTTTCCTAGGGAGATTTCAGCTTATGATTTCTATAAATAAAATATGTTTCAAGCAATTCAGGTGTCTGCTTGGCTCTTACACATATCACTTATGAAGATCCCAATGCACAATGATTAAGAAAACAGAATCTTAACCTATTCAATGACCAGGTATTAACCTAAACTTTACAGGAATGTGATGTTGGGCAAATTAGCTTATATTTAGGCTTCAGTTCCCTAGTCTCTAAAATTGAGGCCTCCCTAAGATATGCCATTAACCCAGAGCTTAGAACCTCATAATCACATATTAAATGTTAGTGATTTTGATAATGCTACTGTCATCATAATCAACAACCTGATAGAATCTATTAGAGCTTTGCACATAGTACTTGCAAGACCTGTTATTTTGGGGGTAGGGACCATATTTATCTTTTAATCACTGTTTTTCCCAATGCTTGGCAAAGTTATTTGCACATTGTAGACATTCCATAAATATTTGTTACATAATTAATGAAAAGAGGAAATCAGATGTTCAAGAAATGTTTAATGAATTACTTAGCTGAATCCTTTACCTGTTGATTTCCAGTTATGTGTAGGTCATGGGTGCTGTGTTTCTCTGTATTTATTTCCATTTAGATGGCAATCTTTTCAAGTTCCTTGGAATGAAACCATAATTTCTTGCATCAATTTTGAACATTCTATGAACGAGAAGGCTTAGGATAAAACGGAGGTTGAGGCTTGTCAAATACAGATTTTGTATCTATCTGGGTGAGACAATATCTTTTTGATAGAATGCATCTACTTGTACAGAACTATGGCTGAGTTGTGTAAAATACCCATACATATTTCATGTTATCTATAAGCCAAGGCTCCAAAATGAAAAAT
>NW_012101920.1:4762037-4768068 GCF_000951045.1 Mandrillus leucophaeus
TATAAAATAAGTAGGGATAAATTTTATGAAGGATGTACAAAATTTCTATATTGAAAACTATAAAATATTGCTGAAAAAATTAAAGAAGAGCTAAATAAATAGATGTAGTAAAGGCTTGGGTTAAACTCAACATTGCCATATTAATTCTCTCAAAAAAGAACACTAATTGTCTCTAAATTCATCTATAGATTCAATAAAATCTTAATTATAATTCCAGCAGATGTTTTTTGTTGTTGTTGTTTCTGTTAATTTGACAAATGGATTTCAAACTTTACATAGAAATTCAAATTACCTAGACTTTAACCTGGACTTGAACTACACAATCTTTTAAAAAAGTAACAAAAACTTTTCCTTACCTGATTTCAAGACTTACCATAATGCTACATTAGTCAAGCTAGTGTGGTTGTGGCACAAAGCTTGACAAATGAATCCATAGCTCTGAATAGAGAGTCCAGAAATAGACACATATGCATATGGTCAATTGGTTTACTGGCAAAGATGCCAAAACATTTCAATAAAGAAAAGAAAGTTTGCTCACAAAATAATGGTGGAACAATTAGGTACCCACGTAGAACAAGAGATGAAACTCAATGCCTACCTAACTTCCAGTGCAAAAATATAAGCCAAGATAAATATATACCTAAATGTAGGAGCTAAAACTATAAAGCTTTCTAAAATAATGTGTAAGAAAATATCCATATGACTATAAGTTAGGCAAAGATTTCTTGTAACACAGCAACACTGATCATACAAGAAATAGTAAATTTGACTTCTGTTCATTAGATATTATTAAGAAAATTAATATGTATGCAAGGAGAAAAAAAATCCAGAATACATAAAGAAGTCTTATGATAGTAATAAAAATATAAACTAATAAATGCAATAATCCATATTTCACAAGGAAGATCAGCAAAATGGCCAATACACACACACACACACACACACACACACACACACACACACACACACACAAAATCAACATCATTAGTCGTTGGGGAAATGCAAATTAAAGCTGTAATGAGAAACCACTGCATACATACTAGAATGGCTTAAATTACAACACACACGCAGGCATGCACACACACATACTCCAAATGTTGACAAGGGTTCACAGCACCTAAACTCTCATACACAGCTGGAAAAGGTGTAAAACTGCACAGCTACATTTAAAAAACATTGGCACTTTTTAATAAAGTTTACCAGACACCATTTCTGTGACCTAGCAACGCAGTTTTCAGGCATTTGTCCAAAAGTAAATATATTTGCATAATGAATATGCAAGAATGTTCATAGTAATTTTACTCATATCCCCAAATTGGAAATAACCCATATATCCATCATCAGAAGAATAAAAAAATTTTTAAATGTGGTATATCCATTCAATAAAATATTATTCAACAATAAGAAGGAAGAAACGTATTTTACAAAAATTGGAACAATGCTTCTGAGTTGGTGGTCAGGAATAGACTACAAAAGACACAAGAAGACCCTCTGGGATGACAAAAATGTTCTGTGTCTCCAAAGAGATATGAGTTACATGAATGTATGCAATTGTGAAATCTCCTTGAACTATATATTTAATGTTTGTGCATTTTACTCTGTCTAAATTCACATTCAAAAAAGGAATTAACCAGAAAGTATCATTCTTAAGACATTATTTAACCCCAAATAAGACATTTTGTATATACCACCTTGAAACCCAATTGTGTTGTCCATAGAGATGAGGAAAGTTACAGTTACATGTTAATCCTGGATTTCAGATATACTTAGAACTCCTGTATTCTGTTAGGAGAGCAAACTTTATACCCAAGGTTAGTGATTTCTCCCATTCACCGTTAGCATGTAAATACAAAGCAATCTGTTAAGGGAGTTCATTTAATTTAGTCTATGTTACTATGTGCTCTACATCAAGCTAAATATAAAGATTTCTAACAATGATGCATTTAATAGGAATATTAATATACATATCTTAACAAAATATTTTAAATATTAAATGAGAAATATTATATATGTGTGAAAGTGTTCTTTCCCCTCAATGTTTATGGTACAATTTGGACATTTGGCACACATGACATCAAATGCACATGCGGCACATTTACCCTTATATTCATCAAAATATATTTTTATTAACTTGTATTTATAATAATTACACTAAGTGCCAGACTATAATCTCAGTGCTTCATTGCCCAACCATCCCTTGAATTTGCGATATTAGTTCCCCTTTCCACCATTCTCTAAATGAGAACACTTTAGTTCTTAATCACTAGGCTATTTAGAGACGGAGTCCGTGACTCCGAGCTGGTCCTCAATACCTACTTATGTACCTGGATGGCTAGTAACTCCAAGTTTAATGAGCTCATGAAGTTCATGTGGGTTTCAAATATACCTAGGTTATTATTTTCCAAGTCCTGTGGAATGAATGAAGGAGGGAATGTGCTCCTGACTGTTAGAAAAACAGAGAGCAGAGAGTTAGTACAAAGGCAGAAGGGTCTGTGTTTCTACGGTCTAGGAGACAGTTAACAACTGCCATAACATTATGGCAAAACTTTCTTACAATGTCAAATTTCTTTGTCTCACCTGCTTCAACCGAAAATAGACTAGTAAATTTAATACTCAAAATTGAATCATTTGAAAGATGTTATTTAAAAATACCTTAGTGGGTTTTTGTTCTCATTAAAATATCAACATGTAAGTCTAACCTTGAAAAATAGATTGTTTGCAAAAGAAATACTCTTAGCCTGAGTGGCCCTTTTCCTCCTGCCTCTTTCTAAAAGAAGATTAAGCCATTGTTTCCTCTCAATTAAACATCTAAAGTAATGAAAATTATTTTTTTAAGCCAAGCAATTGCAAGTTTATTGATTTTATGAGTTCAAATTATGACCCTAAACCATTCTTTATGACTTCCTGAGAGAATAGAGCCCTGTTTTCCTAAATGACAGAACAATTCTTCTTCTTCTGAATTACCAGAAAAGGCAGAATTAGTAAAATATTGGTAGCTCTACAAAAAGAAAAGAATAAAAGGCAGCAAACAATTATTGAGCACTTTACAAAGATTACCTTATTTATGCTTGCATTGGTAATGGTAGCAGGTCTGACTGTCTTGGTTCACAAGTAATTATGGCTCACTGAAGTAATGTCATCGTGCAGTCGCCCAAATGCTAACAGAAGAAGTTGGAATTTAAGTTTAGGTCATTTTGACCCCATATCCTCTATCTCTGTTGCATATGTGTTTTACGATTTGAAATATTTTATCAAAACTCACTTGAGACCTGGTCTCTCACAAGCCTAAGCATTCCTAGATAGCAGCCTGTTAACCTTTTATTTGTCCTCACTGAATATTAATCTTAAGCATGGAAAGGATAAAATACACACCAAGGAACCAAAGCTGTTCAATTTGGTTAACCCTATCATATATTCCTCCACAGTTTATTCTTCTCAAATTTCATTCAATAGGTTGAAAAATCCTGCTGTTAAAATATAAGTTGTTAATCATGGAATTCAGTATTCTACTTTAGCATTTTATACTGGATTTTGTACATCAAGTTTCCAATCTAGTTGCTATTTTTCTTCTATCTCCTTTCTCTAGGTGATTTCATCCATGTCCATGGGTTAAATTACTACATATGTGTACCTGTTCTCAAATTTCACTCCTTACCCCATTTGTCTTGTTTGTGCTTCAAATTCTTCAGTTCAGTCCAGTGATTTCTTCTCCATTTGGAAGTTTAACTGGCATCTATAATTCAATGAGCCAAAAACTGAACTCAGTCACTGCTCTGAAAAATAAATATTAAAATTCTGAGGCAGAAAGAATGGAAGGAAAATAAGAAAAGAAGAAGCAGGGGAAAGAGAGAGGTAAAGAAAAGCAAGAAGACCAGTTTAAAATTCTGAGTTCCACATTTCAGTGACGAGCACCAACATTCATCTAGCGGCCTGCCAGCCACCAGAGCATCCCGCTTGACTTCACTACCTCATCCCATGTGTCACCACAACCCGTGAACTTACATTCTAAGTACTTCTCAAATGTGCACACTTTTCCCCACTGCCTTTGCCACTAGGGTTTTCCAATCTCTGGCATCTATTCTCAGATTCGGTTCACTAGCTTTCCCCACAGTCTTCTGGTTTTTTTTCTTGTCAACTCTTTGCAAAATGAGGTGAATATTCAAAAATAAAAATTTGAACATACCACTCCCTGTTCCTAGTATGGTAAAGAGCTTAAGGCGTAAATTATGGAGCCAACTTACCTAGGTTTCATTCTAACTATGCCGTTTAGTACTTAGAGCAAGTTACTTAGTATGGTAAAGAGTTGAAGGCATGTTCTCACTCATAGATGGGAACTGAACAATGATATCACTTGAACTCGGGAAGGGGAACATCACACACCGGGGCCTATCATGGGGAGGGGGAAGGAGGGAGGGATTGCACTGGGAGTTATACCTGATGTAAATGACGAGTTGATGGGTGCAGCACACCAACATGGCACAAGTATACATATGTAACAAACCTGCACGTTATGCACATGTACTCTAGAACTTAAAGTATAATAATAATTTAAAAAATTAAAAAATTAAAAAAAATAAATAAACCTACAGCTAGCATCATAGCTAATGATAAAACATTGCCTTTTCTCTAAAGGTGGGGATAAGACAAGAACATGCACTGTCAGAACCTTTTCTCATCGTGGCATGATGCATGGCAACAGCATATCATCTAAGTTATCGTAATAAAAATGCTCTCTAGATCTCATAAATTATCTAGCAACACTGAAACAGACATTTAGGTACAATCTTTGGTTATTTTACTTAGAACCTCTTGGAAGGGAACCTAACTACAAATATTTATAATGACCTTTCTTAGCTCACCACAGAATGAGAAATAGAGTATTGTTGTTTGTATTATAACATCCATATATTCATGTGAATATATTCATTCATTTATTAAGGGAAACAAGTCCAATATCTTCTAAAGCCAGATGCTTCTTGGCTTCAGAAATATAGTTTTGGAAATAAAACATAATCCTTGGTATTAATAGATTGTTAGAAAAAAAAAAAAGAGTTGAAGGCATAAATTATGAAACCAGCTTACCTGAGTTTCATTCTAGCTATGCTGTTTAGGACTTAGAGCAAGTTACCTAACCTCTTTATGCATCCATTTTCTTTATTGTAATGTGAGAATAATAATAATGATTTCTACCTAATTGAGTTGTTATAATATTAAATGAGTTAATACAAGAAAAGCATACTATGTAAGTGCCATATTAATGTTAGTTGCTCTTACTTTTTTCTTATTACTGCTTAAACTCCTCAAATAAAGCCCAAACCCTACTGCAGAGTTTACCAGGTTCTTTGTGTTTGAGCCACCATTTACCTCACTGTTCACTCTTCAGCTGTTAGCATTTTCCACCCTTATTGAAGAAGTCCTGGCCATGAACTTCTAAAATTATTATTACACTTAAAAATTGACAGATAAAATTGAATGTATTTCCATGTATAAGGTTTTGAAGTGTGTGTGTGTGTGTTGTGAATCTATATACACACATGTATTGTGAATATATGTATACACATATCTATGTTGTGAATATATATGCACATATATATATTACATACATATAGTGAAAGAACAAAATTTAGTCAGTTAATAAATACATTGCCTTACAAGGTTATCTTTGTTTTGGTGAGAACACAATATCTACTCTCAACAATTTTAAGAATATAATATATTGTTAACTATAGTCACCGTGTTATACAATAGATCTATTGAACTTATTTCTCCTATCTAACTGAAATTGTGTATCCTTTAACCAGAATCTCCCTAGCACCTCCGCCCTAACCACCCTCACCACTAGTAACCACTACTCTAGTCTACTTGTATAAAATCTACTTTTTTAGATTCCACATACAAGTGATATCATGCAATATTTGTATTTCTGTGCCTAGCTTATTTTATTTAACATTATATCCTCAGGATGCATCTATGTTGTAACAAATGATAAGACTTTCTTCTTTTTTTTAAATTAATTTATTATTATTATTAT
>NW_012101920.1:4772826-4789916 GCF_000951045.1 Mandrillus leucophaeus
AAATAATTTAATTTTGTTTATTACCACATTTTCTTTATCCATTTATTCATTGATGGAAGTTAGGTTGATTCCATATCTTGGCTATCGTGAATACTGCAATAAACATGAGAATGCAGGCATCGCCTCAACATACCAATTTCATTTCGTTTGGATACATAAACAGCAGTAGAATTTCTGGATCATATAGTCATTCTATTTTTAATGGAATGTTGCGGATCCTCTCTACTGTTTTCCATAATGACCATACTAATTTACATTCTTACCAACAGTATGCAGCGTTCATTTTTTCCTCCACATCCCTGACAATACTTGTGTGGTTTTCTTCTGTGTTTTCTTCTAGTAGTTTTATAGTTTCAGGTCTTACATATTAGTCTTTAATCTATTTTGAGTCTATTCTTTGTATATGGTGTGAGATAGGGGTCTAATTTCATTTTTCTGTATGTTGGTATCCACTTTCCCAGCACCATTTATTGGAGAGCTGGACCTTTCTCCATTGTGTGCTCTTGGCAAATTTGTCAAAAATCAGTCAATGCTGATTTATTTCTAGGATCTCTATTTCATCCCTTTGGTCTATGTGTTTGTCTTTATGTTAAAATAAATCAGTGCCATGCTCTTTTGCCTACTATATCTTTGTAGAATATTTTGAAGTCAGGTAGTGGGATGCCTCTGCTTTGTTCTTTCTGCTCTAGGTTTTGGTGACTATTTGGGGTCTTTGTAGTTCCATACAAATTTTGGAATTATTTTTTTCTATTTCTGTGAATAATGCCATTAGTATTTTTATAGGAATTGCGTTGAATATGTAGATTGTTTGGGGTAGTATGGATACTTTAACATTAATTATTCCAATTCATGAACATGGAATATATTTTCACTTATTTGTGTCTTCTTCAATTATTATACTAACATTTTATAGTTTTCAGTATGTAGATCTTTTGGCTCCTTTGTTAAATTTGTTCATAAGTATCAAATTTTGTGTAACTATTATAAATGGGGTTGTCTACATTACTTCTTTTTCAGATAGTTCACTGTTAGTGTAGAGAAACAATACTGATTTTTTAATGTTGATTTTTTATCCTGCAACTGTATTGAACTTGTTACTAATTCTAATAGTTTTTTGGTGGAGACTTTAAAGTCTGGAAACAGGGTCAATTTAACTTCTTTATTTCCTATTTGGATGCCTTTTATTTCTTTCTCTTGCCAATTGTTCTGACTAAAACTTCCAGTATTATGTTGAATAGAAGTGACAAGAGTGGTCAACCTTGACTTATTCTGTATCTTGGAGAAAAAGCTCTCAACTTTTCCCCATTGAGTATGAGGTTAGCTATGGGTTTGTTATATGACCTTTACTGTGCTGAAGTAAATTACTTCTGTACCTAATTTGCTGAGTTTTTTTCTATTATGAAAGAATGTTGAACATTGTCAAATGCTTTTTCTGCATATATTGAAATGATTGTATGTCATTCTTCATTCTGTTCATGTAATGTATTACATTTATTGATTTGCATGTGTTGAACCACCCTTGCATCTCAGGGATGAATTCCACTTGATCGTGGTGAATGATCTTTTAAATATGCAATTTAATTCAGTTTGCTAGTATTTTGTTTGAAGATTTTTGCATCTATGTTCATCAGGAATATTGGCCAGTAGTTTTGTTTGTTTGTTTGTTTGTTTGTTTGTTCATTTATTTCCTTCTTGCTTTTTTGTAGTCCCTTTGTCTGGTTTTGGTATAATAGCAATGCTGTTCTGGGCACAAAGTTCTTTCACTTCCTCTAATGTCATACGTTTCATTTTGCCATTGATGCATTCACTTGCTATCTGTGGAACACTCTTTTCTAACCATACACCTTCCCTTCTTCTTTGAAGTTTCAATGTAGATATTCCTTCCTCTTGGAATTATTTTTTGAACCCCTAACCTGGGTTAGGTGCCCATTCTCAGTGATGCTATGACCTCATACTTCGTTAATCTTCACCACATTTCTAGAGAACATTGTAGCTGACTATCGACATGTCTGTCTTTACCACTAAATGTATAAGCACCATGAGAGTGGGAATCCTGTCTTGTATTCATTTACATAGTATCTGGTACAATGTAAGGTCTTAGTAAATCCTTATTTAATTTGTTAAATGAATGGACTTTGTGCATTTTGTCCACTGTATGAATGCTCAAAGCCAAATGTGCATTATACCATGTTCAGTTTCTAGTGGTAAGAACACAGAAAATAAACCCCTTAATACTGAAGTCGATAGATTGCGGTGGTAGATGAGAGATGTCTCTCTGCCTATCCCCAGTGCCTCATCATTTTTTATTCCAGATTCTTGAACTCATCAGTAATAACCTAGCCATAGTCATAATTTTAATTTTTCTCACATTCTCACAAGTCAGTTACTATGACTATTGATTTTTCTCAAACTTAATAAACGTAAGATATATCACATCCATTATGATGTAGAATATCATAGCTTCAGGATGCAAAGGTTACTGTAGAATTATTATTTTAAAAGCTATAATTTATCAGTTATAGCACATTTTTTAAAGAAAAAAGAAAAACTGAACTGGTAAGATTCTTCTTAAATTTATTTATAGTTCCAAAGAAGTTTTCACATAGACGTATGAGAAACAGTCATAATCATTTAATTATGCTTCTAGTATATTAAAACCACTTTTAATGTTTGTTTGAATCATTTTTTCTTTGTGAATTGCCAGTGATGATAAAAACACAGTACCACATTATATTTGAAAGTACAAGGAGAATTCTTCTTCAATGGTCCCAAAGGTAGTGAATTAAATTGCTTAAAAAGTACAATAAGTACTTCTCAGTTATAGCGACATTTTCTAAGCTAATTTTCAAGATATTTCACTTTTTAAGGTAATTTTTTTTGCGGAAATGAAAAAAATTAAATTGACTTGGATATAAACTGTTATGAAATATGATTTCATCAAGAATGGGAAAATTTTAAATGCAGAAATGATTGCACAGCAGTCTTCACACTGTCTGGAAGAACAAATGGTTAAGGAAGACTACAGTACTTTTTCTAATCGCGCCCCTTTTGTTTTCTTTTACTGAATGTACAACTTAAAAAAAAATTAAAATAACAAACCAGATTTTCCTTTCTTCTCTACTTTCCCTGAGGTCACTTTAATTCTTTATATGCTAAGATTATCCCCCTTAAATGAGAGGGGATTTCCCAAAGAGAACTCTTATTTCAACATTCTTCATTCAATATATATGCCCTCCGTGTCACATGAATTCTAATCTTATACAATTCCTTTATGTTCTTACAACAATACACTGGTGACTTAATATACTTATCAATTCATCCATCCATTCATGCATCCATCCATCCGTCCATCCATCCATCCATCCATCCTTTGAATTTTTAGCCAAGTCTGGCACTGCACTAACAATTTTTTGTGACCCTTAATTTTCCCTTAATGAATCACGGTTCACACATGGAGAATATAGGTAGGGTGATGTTTCTCCCTATCTGTTGTTTGTCATGTTAAATTTAGCTATATCTGGCAGTGCCCAGATTTGATAATGATAAGTGAGTGTGTGTTTTAGACATGCTAACAGAAAGGTGTTTTATTATTCCTGCATACAATGAGTAATTTTCAACCTGCTGCAATCTTTCCTGGTTGCAGTAAACCTTAACTACAAAACACTCAGCTGAAATTACCAACAAAATAACCTTTCCAAGTGATTTCTTTTCTCTTTTCCTGGTATCATTTGAAGCATGATGCCCAGTGAGGTAGAACTTTAATTTGTATTTATTCATTTATTTATTTAAACAAAGGAACTTGCACTTAAAAAGTGCCTTCTTGTTTCCATTTCTAGAGATAGTAGCATTCATTTGCCTGGGGTGAAATTTCTTTTTTCTCCATCTTATCATTTTGGGAGAAAGTGGACAAACTTGCCTAAGGAGCCCAAGGGCTTGCTCTAGTAAAAGGATAACAACTCGAACTCTTCCCCTTTGAGTCTTTATGTGTTTTAACCATGCCTGAAGAACCTGGGGCTGTGACTGGGACCTGCTGGCAGGACAGAAAGCATGAAACCCTAAAGGGAGCTAACTCTAAAGCAAAGAGGAATCAGAACTAACATCCCAGATACACCACCAACCCCTAAGTTTTCATGCCAGGGGATATAGAAGTGAGCTCTTCCCTTTCTAATCCAGCTACTCAGGCATCATGAGTGCAGCAGACAGACGAATGTTCCCTGTGTGATGTTTTGCATCTTATACTAAACTTCTGACTTTCCTGATTGGGGAGCAATAACACAGAGACACAGCATGTCTGCTTTACTGCTGTAAGGAGAACGATGTCTTATCACCTTTCACAAGCCAAAGCTGCAAGATCCTGGGATCGAGGCTTTGAAAAATAAAGAGTGGACTTCTCCTACATCAGTGGGATGAAGGCATCAAGTCATTTAATCTATTGCATAACTTAAACTAGAGAAATGACCAGTGATATAGTTTATAAATATTTTGATTGTTTCACTCTGAGAAAATGATCTGACTATAGATTGTTGTACTACTTTGGAGCTGGAGGAAACACAATAGATTTATGTTAAAAGAAATGTATATCTGGTCTTGCCATGATTTCCATTTTCAAACTTGGAAAATTTCCAGCACGAAAATTAGAAAATGTGACCCCTGCGATGACTTTGTATGTGTCCACATGGCCAGACTGACTGGTATTTCTCCTAATCCCCTTTGCTCTGAATGGTCTGGATGAGGCAGGCCACAGGAGGCTCTTGTGAAGGATTTGAAGAATGGGCATAAATCTGCAGTACTTTTGCAGCTCACACATGGCCACTATCCACTGACTCACCCCTGGGCTTGCCTATGGCAGCAGCTAGCCTGCACCTGTTTCCTTTTCCCCTGGCTCTTCCTGCAGCTTCTTTGACTCCTGGGCCAGGTATGAGTTCAGATGATTGATGAAGGGCCCGGCTGCTGCAGGTCACTCTCATCATCATGGTCACAGGCAATAACAGCTAACGTGGGTGTCCGTCTATCTCCGTGGGCTCCAGATCCAGCTTGGAGTTTCCAACTTGTCCCTGCTTTTCCTGATTCTACATCCAGCTTTCCTTCCCAGACCCAGCTTCCTGTCTAGCAGACATCAACACCAGTCTCATACAACAGACTAGAGAGGCTGCTGCCCAGCTCCCACCATTGCATGGGGCCAAATTCATACTTGTAATAAAATCATATTTATTTACTTATTGAATTGAACCCTGATGGATACACTGCCTCTTGGCAGGAACAGACTGAAGACTGAAGTGTCATCAGCCCACTTTGTAGTTACCTGGGCACACATGGCAAATGTTACCTTTCAATGAGTCTTAACGGTGTGAATACTTAGACAACTATTTCTTCCACTCTTCAAAATTGAAGAGTCTGTTTTAACAAAGGCAAAGTTTATTTTCCTGACAAAAGTTATCCCAATGCTACTTCCCCACCCCTGCTTTAAGGTTCTGTGTTTTTCCATTTTCCTGCCTTTGTTAGATTAAAAAAACTCAAGACAAAAAAGGCTTGATTATATATCTCCAAAGAGTTAAAGCTTATCTGTTTCTCAGAAGATTGGATGCAGAGCTTTTACTGAACTCTATTTTTAGATCACTACCTCTTTGATAAATCTCTAATATAAGTGCCAGTACAACTGGATGTGGCTTTTTTGTTTTGTGTTGTATTTTTTTTTTTTTTTTGGTGTACAAGATTTTAAATCTCAAAGATACCAGTGCAAGAAATCTTTATCATCAGGCACATGGCTTATGTGTCATCTTCCTTAGCAAGTTGACATAAAAAGACAGAAAATTGCTATAAAGTTATGAATGCAAATAGAAAGTGGCCACTTAAATGATTATCAATGCACATATTAAGCCTGAGTATTTTGTCTGGGATAGAACTACCTCTCTTTCCACTTTGTAGAACACTCTTGATCATTAAATTCCTCCAAATGAACAAAAGTCCTAACCATATTTCAAGCACATGTAGAAAATTAACTCATAAAAAATAGTAAAAATGATTTATTAGGAACTTTAATTTCTGTAAAGTTCTCATTAATGATATATTGCGTCAGGGGTAGTAACAATTTATTATAAGATAAATAAAGCAACATGTTTCTTGATACTGGAAACCTAAGTACGAACAAAGCTTCCTAGATAGTCTTGGATAGAATCATTCCAAAAAATAGCTCAAATAAATGCACAAAATACTGAATATATCTCAAAGACACCAGTGCACGGAGATCTTTATCATCAATGCATGTTGCTTAAGCACCATCTTAATGAGGAAGCTGGCATGAAAAGACAGAAAATATATTCATATATATACGCAAAATACATGTTTATTCTTTGTAAATTTTATGAATATATTTGGAAAATAGATATATAGCAACTATAATGAAAACTAAAATACACCTAAGTTGGATACGTGCATTGTCATTTAAGGCAAAACTCTCCCCACAGCTAGGAGTAGGCCTCAGGAAACAATGTAACCTCTCACTATTCAGATGAGGAAACTGACAACCAAGGAAACAAAGACCTGTGGTGGTCACTGTGGGGTCTTCTGACTTCTAATCCAAAATGCTGACTTCTTCCTCTGGTCCTCAAAAGAAGTCACCTAGCACTCTGTAATAACTTTACGGCTCTGACTGGAAAAGAAGCAAAACAAAACCTGTTTTATTCCCTTTTTACTTAAAAAACAAAATCCACACACTAAGAATATTCCTGTTGTTGGTGTGAAGGGTGTGATTTCACATTTGACAAAATGACGCAAACTCAGACGGGCATTGCTGGTGCCTGACACCTGCAGGCTTTGGCACTTCTAAGTTCAAAACCAGCTGCCATCTCTCATTTTTAAGCTCATAGAAGCACCTTCCACTAACAAGGGTTATATTTATTCTTTCGGTTTTTTCAAAGTTGTAATATGTGCGAAAAGCAGGATATTAAAGCAGATGAAGAGAGAGCCACACAGATACCAGAGGACAGCCTGTTCCTATACTCGGATGCAGGCTGGAAGCTAAGTTACTATTTCACTTCTAGAGTTCTTAGAAAATAAAGAAAGGGAAGGTACTGAGAATCTGGGTCTGGGTCCTGGCCCCTGTGGGTTTGGTATTTGAAAAGTCACTCAAACAATTTATATCACTTTTTTAAACAGTCACTGGGCGCCTACTGACCCAGCTCTACTGCTTGCTAGCTATGGAACTTTGGACATGTTGAGCTCTCTGTTCCCCAGTTTCCTTATCTTTAAAATTCAGCAGTAATAATATCTACCTCATGAAATTGTGTTGTTCACACCCACGTAACCTATTCTAGACTTGTTGAATCACATATCGAAGGCGAGCACCTGGGGGATCCATATTTGAAATAGGCACTTTCAAGTGATTGTTAGGACTGGGCAAATTTGCTAAACATTATTAAAATAAAAAAAGGATAAATACAGAAGTCAGACTCCAATTCAAGGAGAATAATAGACAAAGTATGGACGGCACTTACTGTGTGCCAGGCACTGTTCTAAACACTTTGCAAGTAATTCAACTGTTGTTGGTGTGAAGGGAGTGATTTCACGTTTTACAAAATGATGCAAACTCAGGCGGGCATTGCTGGTGCCTGATACCTGCAGGCTTTATAAATTTTAGAAACATATTTAGAAAACAGTAATGTAGCCACTATAAGGAAAACTAAAAACACACATAAATAATCTAATATTTAAAATTAGAGAGTAACAAGATCTTCCTCATGGAGTTGTACTGCAGTTGAGAAAATGCACAAAAATGCCAAGAGGTTTTTGACTATTGTAAACAATATCTTAGCAGTCATTATTGTTTGTATGTGTGAGGCGTGTTCACATTTAATCCTCAAATACCTCTGCAAGGTCAGTGTGTATAAAAGAAGAAATAGAAGCCCAAAACATTTGAATAAATTGCTTATAGTTAACACAACTGACAGACAGCAGTTGAAATCTATGGGGTGGTTGTAATGCTGTGTCTACACTCCTGTGGTACAATCTCCAAACACCAGCTCAGGTAACTGTTTACCTCCAGGAGGCACTTCGACACGGTGATTACAAGTTTGGACTCTGTCATCAAATGGTCTGGGATCAAATCCTGGCACTGCTATTTATGGCTATGTGACTGTGCCAGTCCTCTACCTCTCCCTGCCTCAATCCCTTCATCTGCGAAATGGGATTTATAGGATTGTTATGAGGAGTAAATTTATAAGTAAATGCTTGCAAAGTGCAATGCCTGACACACAGCAAGTGCTGTCTACCCTTTGCCTATTATTCTTCTTGAATCCAAGTCTGACATCTGTATTTATCCTCTTTGCATTTTAATAGTGTTTACCAAATTTGCCCAGTCCTAAAAATCACTTGAAAGTGCCTATTACAAATCCGGATTCCCCAGGTTCTTGCCTTAGATATCTGATTCAGCAAGTCTAGAGTAGGTTACAGGGATATGCATTTTTCACATACCTGATGCTTCACTCCCCAACCAACCAGATGGCTTTTATGATACAGCAAATGTAGAAACTCTGTATGAGAAGTCCTCAAACTTTAGTGTTTGTGTGAAATTATCTATAGAGTTTTGGAAAGTCCAGATGTGTAAACTTTACCTGTGGAGGGTATGACATAAATGAAAGGTGAGACCCAGGCACTTGACATTTTTTAAATTCAGTGATCCCTATTGGCCTTGCTGGTTGAGATCATCTCACTGTATCCACGCAGTAACATTCAGTATGTGTAACCTTCAGTCTGGCTGGAAGGGCCTAGGTTCTCACAGTCGTGGCAAACCTTCACAGAAGATGCCAAGGTTAATCCAAATAGCAATCAACATTTCACTACATGGAGGTTATCCTGGTTGTGTAAGTAGGTAAGAAGGTTTTGTGGTTTCAGAATTAAACACCACCTGTAGACTGATGGGCTTAGGTCGAAATTCTGGAATTATCCCGTATACATTCAGCAAACTTGAACAAAAACCTTGACCTGTCTGTTTGTCCTTTCTGTTCTGCTTTTCTTTGCATTAAAATTGTGAAGATTGAGAGTTAGATCTAAAATCTGTGGAGGTACAGGGGATGGTTATAATCCTGTTCCTACCCATATGTAGTGTGATCCAGCAAACAGCAGCTCTGGTGACCAAGTTTCCAACCATGATATTGGACTGAAGATTCTTCCACTCTACAGTCGTTGGCCTTAACTTCTATGAACATGCTTGCTAGAAAAATGTTAGGAGATTTTTATTGGGCACAGAATGACACCTCACACCCAAACCACAGGAACAGAATAGTTTTAATGGCTTTAAAGTGGTTAATGACAGAAATCTAATTCAAACATGCTAAATACACACACACACACATGCACTCACATGATTGAGAAGCCCAGGAGTTGGATCCAGGAACTAAGGCCATACTGTTAATGTCTCTTCCACACGTCTCCCCCGACATCCGAAGTTCCTACATGAGACCTTCCATGTAGTAAGCTTTCAATGAATCATTACTGAGAGACTTTTTAACTTACTCTACATGTTTTCTGAAATATTTTCTAAAGAGTGTGCATATCTCAAATTTTGGATAAGATGTCTAGATTTTTTAAAGTACTTTACAACTTTTTTCTTCTGTTAAACCATGTTCTGTTACGCCCTGGGAATTTATTCCTCATTGTAAAAGTACTGAACAAAATAAAAAATACATGTGTAGCCCTGCAATCAGATACTTTTGACATCTTGGCCTCATTTTTAAAGTGAGAACATTGATGTTCTCAGAACTTTAAGGTTATGATATTTTTGTATGTCTGAACTTAAAGATGAGCTACGTGTTCTCTGTTACCTTTCTCCTTCGACAGAGGGCTGTACATGATTCACACACGATCATCTGAGAAAAATAGCAGCACATGCCCTTAAATTTGCCTAAAAATATATAAAATGTTGAGTTAATTAATTGACTAAAACTATAACCACTGGCAGTTATTTCTTCTGGTTAACCACGGCCTCATCATCGCAGGCCAAGCTTCTGTCCTTCATTTCTTCATGCATGCATTCATTCATTCATCAAACATGTGTTGAATGTGTAATTAGACACTAGAGATGGTTGAGTGAAACAAATGCAGAGAGGGAACGACAAATCTCATGCATGTTGATGCAGACTTGATTAATTCAGCAAATATTTATCAGGTATCTCCTAACACTCAAGCATCGTGCTAGGCTTTGGAGATATACTTGTAAACAAGAAAGTCAGAAGCATTGTCCTTATGGAACTTAAAACATAGTGAAATGGAAAACAAACACCTGAATAAAGAAGCAAATAAACAGAATAGATGGAGAAGCTCTATGGACAACACATACTTAAGGTCCTTTGACAGGATAAAACTGTAATAATATTTTGTGGAGATAATTGATGATATTTTTAATAGATGGGATAGTTAGAGAAGACCTCTGAAACGGTCATATGTGATTTTTTTGAGAACTGAAGGAATGGAAGGATGGGTACAAGACAGCCATGTGAAACAACAGGAAGAATGTTCCAGGCAAAGGAAAAGTATCTGCAGAGACCCATTAACATAAATTATAGTATGGGAAGGAGATAAGCATGAGTAATGTGTGATAAAACAAGATGGGTGGGGAGAGGTAGGCTAATAAGTCATGCTTTACAACATGGTAATAAATTTGATGTTTACTTCATTAGAATTATGATGTTAATAGATGACTACAATATATCTAATAAATGTTTGTTGCATAATGGTTCAGAACAGGGGAAAATACACACAGGAAATTGTAAAAGATGCAGAATAAAGAGCAGTTTATCGTAAGTGTTCCTAGCACTTAGAAGTATATATATAATTATGAAACAATTTCAAAGTTCCAGACAAATTAAAAGAATAATATACAGAATTCCCGTACACCCTTTGCTTAGAGGCCCTTTTTAAGTTTCTCTAATTGTCCCATTAATTTCCTTTGAAGAAAAAGAATGAAACCCAGAATCGAACATGATCCCCAGTTGCCAGCTCTCTGATCTCCTGCAATCGGGGACCGGTTTCTGAATTTCCTGGACTTTCATTCTCTAAGTTTGCATGCCAGTCGTTTCACGGAATGACCCTCAGCTGGGGGTTCTCTGGTTTTCTTCGTGATTAGACTCGAGTATGCATTTTTTTTTTAACTACATTAAAACAGACATGGTGTTTTGTTATGCGACTTGTACCCTATCCCATGGCTGGTGAGGCACATTTGTGCCACTGCTGGTGGTGTAAACTCTGATCCCTTCATTAATATGGGGCCTGCCTGGTTTGGTGCCCCTAGAAAGTTATATACCCCTTATATTTCATAGTATTTTGTGGAGAGATAATTTGATACTAAACAAAACTCCATTCTTTTCACTTTCACCACTGGTTTTAGCAGCATTGATATGTCTTTTCTGAATCAATTACGACCATGATTATAACCGCAAAATTTAGATTTTCTGTTTCATCATTTTCTACAGTCATTGGGTTGCATTCTACTGTGTAGAAATACATCTCCCCCTTTTTATTCATACATCTATTCATAGTAGTATAAACTTGTGGATTTCTGTTTAATTTAGTAAATTATAATCTCTTAAAATTGTAGTTTCTTCATTTCGAGGATCAAATAGTCCCAAATTGTCTCCAGTGAGAACCCCTTCAAACTGTCTGTATTTATTTTTTACAAGTCTTCATCATTGTTGAGGACTTCCTTACTTTCTGGTACAACAAAGTGCTTTGGGATCATCCTTTTCTGGACCTCGACCTGGGAGTTGACTCTTTCCTTGACAAGGCCTGGTTGCTTCCAGTAGAGAAACGATAGTTAGAAACCAAGACCTGGACATAGTTGCACTCATCACTACTGGGATGCCAAAGATCTTAGGGCAGGAGGGGCGAGAGTTTATGTAAATACCTCCAATTCCATCCAATATGCAAAGTTCGTTCTAGTTTTTCCCCCTTTCCATTTTTGGTTGTCCATTCTCAGACAGTGAGAAAGCTTACCAGACTATCTTCTCATTCCACTCCACTCCAATAGCCTCCTCAGGTAGACCACAGTTGCTACCAGACTAATGAACATAAATAAAAATGAAGAAAGGCAGATATTGACTTCACATTCTTTCTGGGTTTCATAAATGAATTCAGTGGATCCAGAGTGAGATAATGTATATTATTATTTACAAACCATATCCAGCCTATTTTAATCTAAAATTGTTAGTCAACAAATAAGCTTCCCCCTGAGGGTCTTTGAGAGACCAACACCACTGGGTGTCATCTTAATCTAGCCAATGGCTACATGGGTCTATGTTATAAATATCTATGCTAAATACCTCGTTATGACAAATGTGATATGAGAAGAATGAACGACATCAAATTGCAACAAAAGTGTGAAGAAGGAGAAATTGATATCTCATAGGGACATAAATGCTTTTCTCACCAGGGCCCAGTTTGTATTCTACCTTGATCTTACTTGGAGAAAAAACTAATACCTAAGATATTATAAAACTGTTAGATTTAATAGAATTTGCAGAAGACCTTGAACTAAACAAATCTAATAAAAAAATTTCGTGATGGAAATATCAACTTTCTTAACATTCTATTTTATTTCATTTTCTAATGCCAAATACAAATTCACTCTAAATTCTGTTACAGGGATTTAGATGCACATGTTTGAAACATTAACAGTTGCTCAATAGTGGATTTTAAAAGACCATTGGTTTGCAGGAATGCCTGAGAGAGGAAATGCATGATTCATGGAGAAGTGTGCCTCAGTGACCAATTTTTCAAGGCCTGTTTTATCACCAAAGACGAACTTTGACCCTGAAATCTTCATTATTAATGTATGTACAGTTCTGATTCGCTCTGTTTCATTTTTATCTACACACAGACAAGTCATTCATCCACCTGTTCATTCACTCAGTGAATCCCAGTAGGTTCCTTCCATCCTGTAGGCATAGATACAAAAAGATGATTAAGAGATGTGTATGTTTACTCATATGTATTTATCGAGCACTATTGTGTGATAAGAATTATTCTTGCTGCTGAGGATGAAACAGTGAACAAGGCAAACAAGGTTGGTGTTTTCATGGGTTTGTGGAAGATTGACTTGTAAATTAATATCTGCTTTCCAGAAAATAAAAACACTAGAAAGACCATGAAACAAGCCACGTGATGAAATGATGGGGATGCTACTTTCAGTTTAGTGATTGAAAAAGGCATCCCTGAAAAAGTGCTGCTGGATCTGAGTGATGGGAAGGAACCCAGCCTAAAGAGATTTTTAGGAGCACATTAAAGGAGCAATAGTCTGTGTGTGTGTGTGTGTGTGTGTGTGTGTGTGTGTGTGTGTGTGTATGTGTAAAGACCACAATGTGAGCTGAAAATTCCACTATGAGAGTGAATTTAGGCATACAGAAATTAGTGAGTACATTAAGGAAGACTGGGAGCAGAAAGGTTGCACAGAGGGCAAGATTTCACAAGGCTTGCTGATGTATCAGAACTTCTTAAGCAGATTAGAGGGAGAAAGATTCCAGAACGTTGACTCATTATGGTCCAAGGCTGAAGCCACAAGGTATGTTCAGGCAATAGAAACTGGTGAGTACACTTAGAGCTTACAATGAAATGTGAGTGTCAATGGGAGTGAGCACAAATGTGTAAACAGAGGATAGACATTTATTTTTTTAGTTGTGCATTATTTCTTATGCATTAGGAACTTCACAGGCAGTTCAGATAGTATTTGATGGATGAGTTTTTTTAAATAGGTAAATGATCCTTATAAGTACCTAGATCTAGGATAGTCAAGGTGTTTCTCAGTGTCTTAAAATTCTTAAGCTCAGAACCTTATGTTAAAAATGAAGGGAGGGCTAAATGAGAAGACCTTGAGTATTCTCATCCCTGTTGAACTGGAGCTCCTGATTCTTTTTACATATTTAGCACATTAGGATTCTATTTTACTATTTTTTTGAGGGATAAATTTCACTCTTTAAAAAATGAAAACAAAAAGTTATAAAAATCTGAGAGTTGGGCCGGGCACAGTGGTTCATGCCTGTAAGCCCAGCCCTTTGGGAGGCTGAGGTGGGCAGATCACTTGATATCAGGAGTTCAAAATCAGCCTGGCCAACACAGTTTAACCCCGTTTCTAATAAAAATACAAAAAAAAAAAAAATTAGTCGGGTGTGGTGGCGAGCACCTGTTATCCAAGCTAATCGAGAGGCTGAGGTAGGAGAATTCCTTGAACTTGGGAGGCGGAGGCTGCAGTGAGTGGAGATCGCACCATTGCCCTCCAACCTGGGTGACAGAGCGAGACTCCATCTCAAAAAAAAAAAAATCTGACAGTTTTGCTTCTGGCTGTGGCGACAATGTCTTTCAGATCATCCCCACACCACACCTATAGTTTATAAATATAAACCTAGGGAAAAACATACCTGGAAGGTACTGCAGAAAGCCCAAGACATCTGAGACTTCAGAATAGATCATTAATTATTGGTGCTACTAAATGTGCAGCAGGGAATACAGTTTCCACCTTTCCCCTTTTCTCTGTGTTTCTATTTTGGCCCTAAGTAGAAAACTCACCTTTTGCAAAAGTAGTGAGAAGAGTGGTCTCTGGCCTGCTATCCACTTCCACAATTATTAGATTGGTGCCATTTGGATCTAAGCATATGTGATTCAGTTTCTTCCTTTTTCTTCCCTGAATTTGTCTGTGTGATGGTTATATTTCTACTTCCATATTGTAAGCACCCTTGGGTAAACTATCAGGCCTATATGTGCCCACTGACAACACCTGTGGGCATAAGAAAGTGACTTTGGGTGTCTGAGGAAGTGTCTCTTTTGCTCTTGAGACCTAAACTCTTCTTGGGATAATTCATCCCAAGGACTAGGCTCAGGAAGCACTACAGAGCTTGACACTGGCTGCAGATTGAAGCAAAACTTCCCAACCTAAAGACCATTACTGTAAAAAATGAATACAAAGGCTGAAATTTTGATTTCCATATGTGTGACTCCTCCCTTTACTTTTCAATTGGTTCACAACTCAGAGGGAAAGAAGTGTCATGATCCATTATCTCTCAAATCTCAACACATAATATAAATCAATAAATAATTGGTACTGTAGCTCTAAGAGGAGACATTTCCAGGCCTGAGTGGTTCATCATTCCCTGCCTTGCATCCCACAGTTCTGCTTTACACCACTGAGAAAATGGGCTATCCCACAGGATTTGTTTCAACAATTGTTATTGAGTCCCTTCTATTGGCCAAATCTTGGGATATAAAAATTGTATAGTTTAGTAGGGGTGATCAAATTTGTGTGAGTGGACTAGAATCCATTTCATCTTCCCAGAGAGGCCCTTCCTGACTCTCCTTTATAAATCAGTCTCAACCCTGACTCCAGTCTCTATCCACCCATTCATTACTCTCTATTGCATTATTCTATTCGCTTTGCTGCAATCCATTGTTTATGTAACTTTATGTATTTAATTATTAAGTTGTATATTTGTGGCCTAAAATGTCAGTCTGTGAGGCCCATGGCACTACCTGTTTTAGTAACCACTATATTCTTCCAAACTACGATATGCTAGTTGTCAATAAATGTGTTGAGAAAATTAATTAATTATGAATTATTGGTAGAATATCACTTTATAAGAAAGTCAATAATAAGATACAGACCAGGTGCAGTGGCTCATGCCTATGATCCCAGCACTTTGGGAGGCCAAGGCAGGTGGATCACCTGAGGTCAGGAATTCGAGACCAGCCTGGCCAACATGGTGAAACCCATCTCTACTAAAAATACAAAAATTCATTGGGCATGGTGGCAGGCACCTGTAATCCGAGCTACACAGGAGGCTGAGGCACAAGAATTGACTGAACCCAGGAGGTGGAGGTTTCAGTGAGCTGAGATCGCACCACTGCACTCCAGCCTGTGCGACAGCCTGTCTCAAAAACAATAATAATAATAATAATAATAATAATAATAATAAGCTGTAACAGTAACATTTTCTACTTTTCCCTTGGAAAATCAAGAAAGGGTAAGAAAAGTAAGAGGCACTTAGAGTTAGGTTTGAATGAATAATGGATTTCCAGTGTGTATAGAGAACAGCCTAAATACAAACATGGCACAGCACTGAAAAGTCCATTTTGATTCAATGAGCACTAGAATAATGATTAACCTCTATAAACTCAACAATTTGCACATATTTTCAGTGGCATGAATCTTACTAGTTCTTTCCAGTCATACAAAGACATTTCAAAATACAGGCAAATTCTCTTTTTAGATGAGTACAGAAAAGAACCACCATACCTAAGGGATTGTTTTAGTCCTTTTTTGTATAGGAAGCTCTATCTGATATTGAAGTGATCCTATCCTGGCTGCAAGATTGTGGGTCAAGTTTGAGCAACAGTTCACTGAACAATAATTTTCTTCAACTGAATCTTGCTTTTGCTGGGGAAATTCGCTCTGCACTGACAGTAGTGAGAGCTCCAAAATAAGGGTTATCTATCTTGTGCTTTCCGAGTCAAGTCTATTGTTACCACCAGAAATCATTCATTAGCAACTAATCATCGAGGTTGGGCCTTAGCTGTGTCTCTGGAGAAAACAAAATAAATAGACACCCCCTTTTCTTTAGATCACCTGTGAACAAATTCTATCATAGTGTCCTTACCATTCTATCACCTATAATTCGTTTTTATGCTTGACTTCCCTGTGGGATAATGTGACTTGGTGAATATGGGCTTGTCTTATTTCCCAGAATATCCATAGTCCCTGGCACTCAGAAAGGCCTTACATATTTGCTGAACAAATGAGTTTTGTAAATGGTAACATGAATAAACATAAGGCTATGCAAATCACCATAAACATTGAACATATAAAATATATTGTGCACATATTTGCATGGTTTCTCAAGATTAAATAAGAAATTCATAATGTCCATCATAAAGCCATCTATTAAAACTCTTGTTCAAGTTTACTTTTAAACAATACTGTGGGTTAGAAGTATAAGTATTTAAGAATAGAGCTAGAAAATTAATTGGTTGAGGAATAAGCCATAAATGTGATCACAAATTTCCTATGCAGACACTTTTTTGGTCTCCACTGGATCTTTATTGCCTGTTACTAAATA
>NW_012101920.1:4789966-4807031 GCF_000951045.1 Mandrillus leucophaeus
ACTGCACTCCAGCCTGTGCGACAGCCTGTCTCAAAAACAATAATAATAATAATAATAATAATAATAATAATAATAAGCTGTAACAGTAACATTTTCTACTTTTCCCTTGGAAAATCAAGAAAGGGTAAGAAAAGTAAGAGGCACTTAGAGTTAGGTTTGAATGAATAATGGATTTCCAGTGTGTATAGAGAACAGCCTAAATACAAACATGGCACAGCACTGAAAAGTCCATTTTGATTCAATGAGCACTAGAATAATGATTAACCTCTATAAACTCAACAATTTGCACATATTTTCAGTGGCATGAATCTTACTAGTTCTTTCCAGTCATACAAAGACATTTCAAAATACAGGCAAATTCTCTTTTTAGATGAGTACAGAAAAGAACCACCATACCTAAGGGATTGTTTTAGTCCTTTTTTGTATAGGAAGCTCTATCTGATATTGAAGTGATCCTATCCTGGCTGCAAGATTGTGGGTCAAGTTTGAGCAACAGTTCACTGAACAATAATTTTCTTCAACTGAATCTTGCTTTTGCTGGGGAAATTCGCTCTGCACTGACAGTAGTGAGAGCTCCAAAATAAGGGTTATCTATCTTGTGCTTTCCGAGTCAAGTCTATTGTTACCACCAGAAATCATTCATTAGCAACTAATCATCGAGGTTGGGCCTTAGCTGTGTCTCTGGAGAAAACAAAATAAATAGACACCCCCTTTTCTTTAGATCACCTGTGAACAAATTCTATCATAGTGTCCTTACCATTCTATCACCTATAATTCGTTTTTATGCTTGACTTCCCTGTGGGATAATGTGACTTGGTGAATATGGGCTTGTCTTATTTCCCAGAATATCCATAGTCCCTGGCACTCAGAAAGGCCTTACATATTTGCTGAACAAATGAGTTTTGTAAATGGTAACATGAATAAACATAAGGCTATGCAAATCACCATAAACATTGAACATATAAAATATATTGTGCACATATTTGCATGGTTTCTCAAGATTAAATAAGAAATTCATAATGTCCATCATAAAGCCATCTATTAAAACTCTTGTTCAAGTTTACTTTTAAACAATACTGTGGGTTAGAAGTATAAGTATTTAAGAATAGAGCTAGAAAATTAATTGGTTGAGGAATAAGCCATAAATGTGATCACAAATTTCCTATGCAGACACTTTTTTGGTCTCCACTGGATCTTTATTGCCTGTTACTAAATACAAATTCAGGAACTACTGAATGAATATTTTAATTTATTTTTGTCTATTGGTTTACTATCTGAGAGTTTTCGCATAATTGACATTTTCCCTTGATAATGTATATTATGGCAAGGGTCTTGATTCAATGACTACAGCATACAAAATTTTTAAAAACTGTTAAACACTTACTGTGTGACATGCATTATTCTAATAGCTGGTGATACCACTAAGAATAAATATGTGCTTATTGTTAAGAAGCCTGGTCTAGTTTAGTCTACAGATATTGAACATGTTTTTATTAGTGTGGTACTTGTTCCAAGCAGTTTGCAACTAGCAGAGGTTAAACAGAAGATGTCAAAGTTGAATTTCTCTTTTTAATTGAAGCATAAATTTTACTTGTGATTTTCAAAAAGTATCTGGAACTTGTACAATTGTCCTTCAATCTATCTAGCCCAACCAGAATCTTGAGAGAATGTCTTTGCCAAGCCACTGCTGATAGGACCTATGTGAGGCCCAGACACTCGCCATGAAGACTGCCCAAGGGCACAGGTATCTCTCCAGGGTCACAGGAGATACCTGTGTGGCAAAGTATTCAAGGTCGACACGAGAATTTCCACAACCTTACCCCTTCCTCCCCTCACACAAATGAGCCAAGCAATCATTTTCCCTGAAGTCATATGGCACCATTATTTTTCTTCAGTATTGGAAAAGAAATAATGTCACTAAGATCAGGAGACTGTGCATATTGAAGATTTCTTTTTTTATTTTAATTTTTATTTTAAGTTCTGGGGTACATGTGCAAGATGCGCAGGTCTGTTACATACATAAACATGTACCACAGTGGTTTGTTGCACCTACCAACCCGTTACCTAGGTATTAAGCTCAGCATGCTTTAGCTATTTTTCCTAATGCTCTCCCTCCCCGAACCTCAACCCCTCAGAGGCCCCAGTATGTGTTGTTCCTCTCCCTGTGACCATGTGTTCTCATTATTCAGTTCCCACTTATAAGTGAGAACATGCAGTGTTTGGTTTTCTGTTCCTGCATTAGTTTGCTGAGGATAATGGCTTCTACTGCATCCACATCCCTGCATAAGATGTGATCTTGTTACTTTTGATGGCTGCGTAGTATTCCATGGTGTACCAAATTTTCTCAATCCAGTCTATCATTGGTGGACATCTGGGTTGATTCCATGTCTTTGCTATCACGAATAGTGCTGCAATGAATATACATGTGCATGTATCTTTATCATAGAATGATTTATATTCCTAATTTCAACAAAAATCATTCACGTTAGTGGAAGCTGAAGAGGAGTCTTCACTACTTGGGCATTAGAGATATCTCAAAGAACCAAGGGCACAGAGACGGCTGTGAGTCAGATTGATGATGGAGTCAGAATCTTTTTTTCTCTTATCTCTAATCTTTTTAAAAAATAAATATGCTTCATTTATTTTTTGTTTCCCTTCCCTTCTTCACAGTTAAAGTTGGGTATAAAATTATAATCTATATTTTCTCAGAGTCTCTCCTACCACCCCTGCTATTTGCTACCAAAATCTGCTATTCTCTTCTTCCCCAGTAATAGATGATATACTCAAAGTACATGGCTGTCTGAAGTGTCTACACTGCACCTCTGGTGCAGTGATGTGGTTAACTTCTGGCAAGTGGAATATAAGCAGAGGGAATAAGTGCAATTTGTAAGAAGTCTTCTAAAAGGGAGTCACGTGGAAGAAAAAAAAGACCTCCACCCTCTTTCCTCTACCTTACTATGAGTCTGATAGCCAGAACTCAACCAACATGGGCTTGGACCATAGGGAAAGGTAGTAAAAAGGACCATGGAGTAAGATAATAAAAGGCAAGAGAGTGGAGTCTGGACATCTGATACCACACAGCATTGTCACAACCCTGGAACACTGATTCTTGAGATTTGATGGGGTAGTGAAATATGATCTTTTCTAAGCAACCCATACTCTTTTTTACCTGTATTAACTGCTTAACTGAATCCTAACTAATAGAGATACTTTGTCTTCCCTTACCTCTCTACTATTATTTCCTTCTTGTATTTTTCTATCCTCTTACTATTTTCAAATCCCTTAAAAAAAAAAAAAAAAGAACTTGTTCTTAATGCTACTGACTGGTCCTAAAGCTGACTGCCCCTTAAACCCTGACTATGTGAGAGGACTAGTTAGGAGGTTTGTGTATATGTGAAATCGATGAGCTTGACAAAGATTCCAGTAGAACACAGATGGGGAGCCTGAACATTCAGAGGAGAGACCTGGAATTATTCACGATACCTCCGGGAATAGTCCTCGAAGACTGAAAATGATTTTTTGCTAGTACAGATAAGCCCAAGTACCTCGCGACGCAGAGTATTAGGCTTAGAGAATTCATCACCTCATAAAGTCAACTTATTTTCAAATGTCAATAGGTTCAGAAACAGTTTAGAGAGTAGCTCAGTGCTTGATCAATAAGACAAATTTAAGAGCTATCTGGGGTGCAACCCTGAAGTTGAGGTCAAGGAGTGATCACAAGTCTTCCCGTGGTACATCTTTTATAATCGCCACAAAGAAGAAAATACCTGGAATCAAAAGGCCAAGGATTTGGCCAATATAGATTTAAGATTTTTATCATTCGTTCTAAGGAGACAGGGTAAAATGTGCTTGTTTGATAATGCCTATCCTCAAAGTCTCAAAGGACACGGTGAAATAAGTACCTCTCAAAGTCAGGTCAGATTAGGCAGAGAAGCCTTGCTGTTTGTTGATGTCATGGAAATCGGTGAATGTTGTAGTCCTCCTATATTATATGGCCAGAAGAGGGCAAAACCACTTGGGCGTTTATTTCTTCATTTAACCACTGCCCCCACCCATTCCATTCATCAGACACCTTTCACTATATCTTTTTTATTGGGGATGGTTTCTTTGGTTCACTGATAATTGGAATACTGGCCTTCTTTCCTGCTCTATAAATTTGGCAGTTACTGCGTTTATGGCTATGTCAGTCTGACACAATATTTCAACCATGAGAACTGAGAACTGTAGCTTGAACTGATTTGTGGAAGACAGGCAAACATTTGGAATGTGGAGATTGGGGGAAATGTACGCTTGATTTGAGATTGGGGGAAATCTTTGCCTGAATATTGAGCATGTCTTTAATATTGCTCCAACACATCAGTTAATGAGGCACCTTGATTATGTATGAGAGAGAAAATCATCTCTAGGCCATTCTTGTATGAAGCTTGTATTGGGGAAAGAAGCAGGTATACTTTTAAAAAAGTAAGACTTGGATTTAGTCCGGTCTCTGTTACTTAATATGTTATTTACTAGTTACTAGATTACTTAAATTTGAAGAATACTGTTTAATATTCTCTGTGTCTGATAAAATTTGGGGCTCCTTCATTTTCTCATATTTTTATTTGCTAATATATTGGTTAACATGGCAGTTAAGATCAGTGGGTTTAGGAATTACACTGGCTGTTACCCAACTCTATCTCTTCTAGATTACGATCATGGGCAAGATCCTTAAATTATCTGAACCACAATTTCTTTTCTATAATATGATGATATTTGACTATAATACTTGCTTCATAACTCTAGTAAGAGAATTAACTGAGATCTTGTCAGTAAGTAACTGCCCTTTGAATGCAAATTATCCTTGTTACTCATGACAGACAATACCTGTGACATCCTTGGCCATTTGGCAGTGCTCTGGGAGATTCTCCAAGACAGTAATCACCTGCTCGCCTGAAACAGAACCTGATTTGAGCTCACAGACACCCTGGAGAGTGTGAGCCACTCAGGGGTTTGCCGTATTAAGCCAGCATAACTTCAAAAGATCAGGTTGAAGTACCTGTGAAATCATATTGAGAACATCACATTTGTACCATCTCAACACATGATTTTCTTGTGAAGTATATTCATATGGCCCAGCCATTCTGCCTTTGATAAGGCATGTTGCATTACTAATCGATCTGATGGAGGTTCAAAACTGGTAGATTACTAGGCGCATAAATATATGATTGCCTATAACGGGCACATTTGTGAGTATTGTTCTACATTTTTATTTCCAGTGAATTTTAATTCTCATAGAAACAAGTGACCACTTTAAAAAGTCCAAAATATTTACTTATAAAGTGCTTTTTTTACTTTGGCAACTTGCTATATTTATCACTGATGATCACTTACCTGGCTATCTGCCCACAAATATTGCCTAAGGATATATTTCATCCCAGGCATTGTGCTGGGTGCAGAGGATACAGAAATAAGTAATGTACCTGCTCCTTATTCTCTTGTGGTTCACTGTCTAGTGAGGTTTGCAGCTCACTGACCTCAGGTAATTTGATAAGTATTTAATGAAAGCAGGTAAAGCATTCTCCAAGAGCACAGAAGAGTTCTCCTCCCTCGGTTGGAGGAGTAGAAGAAAATTGCATAGGATGAGAAAGGATGCAAGCAGAGACAGAGAACAATCCAGTAATGGATTCTGGGAGAGGCAGCTGAATCTGAACGTTGTCTCCACCTGTGCTTCTCCCTTACTGTATAACTTAGACCCAAACGCTTCTCTCCTGTGCACCTTGTTTTTTCTCATTTTATTTCACATACAGGAAATAGCAATTCAGAGTAACTTGTGTGGAGCTGTTAAAAAGAAATGCAGCTACCCAAACCTTATCTCAGGCCTATCATTCACTCATTGATTTATTAATTCATTCAGCATATTTTATTAAGCACACATTTACTAAGCACCTAGTATATCTCAGATACTGTGCTAGGAACTGGGAAACAAAAATCACATATCCATGACAGGATTTAGGAGTGACAAACATAAAGACTCACTGTATTAAAATGTGAGTAATAATAAAATAAATATTTCAAAGGAGAGCATACAATAGCAACAGCCAACATATAGGAGCATATTTCTGAAGGGCGTGAAAGGTGAACTGAGATGTCAAGAATGAGGTAGAAAAGAGGCAAATCAGTGAAAAGAGGGTAGAATTATGCATGGAAAAGAAATAACATATGCACAAAGCCCATAAAATTAGACTCTCTAGAAAGTGGGACCAATCGAGGAACATTTTAAAGTTTCCAGGTGATCTGGATGTTCACTTAGAGTTGACAAACTCTTGCTAATCCCTGTTTCATGTTTTACAGGGCTGTTGTGGTAAACAAATAAAAAGAGACTCGAAAAAGACCTTTGAGAAGTAAAGCAACAACAACAACAACAATGCTTTACAGTGTTGTGTACATAGTAGCCCTCAATGAGCAGCAAATAAGAATTGTACCCAAGATATTAATATGATGAGCCCTTGGTCTAATGATAAGTTTGAGGAATGAAGCATATTTCAAACCAAGATTGACATTTCATGTCACTTTAGCCATAATAATATGATTCTTACACTATTTATAGCCTCTACACATTCCACTTAAGAGGTGCTCTACCTCAATGTGAATACAAATGTTATATAGAGATTAATGTTTATGAGAGTGAGGGAGGACATCAGGTGAGTAGGATGAGTCTGAGAATTAAAGGTGAAGAAGTTCTGTCTACTTGCCAAAAGAAACTGGATCTTGCAGTCATGTATTGAGCATCTGGTGAAAAAAAATACATCTCAGACCTAGGAGTCATACTAGAGAGTGAAATAAGCAGAGGAGCATTTCTTTTGTCCATTAAAACAAGGAAGTCTGAAAAACTAAGCACTCAGAGCTTCATAAAGCATCAGTGAAAACAGCTATGGTTTTCATTGTCAAATTTAGACCTCAACCTCTAAGCCTACAATACTCAAACCAACCAAAGTATTTAAATAACTTCAGTTCCACTGTAAGTTAATTATAACACCAAGTTGTACAGCTAGATCTTTATAGGGTTGGACTACTGAAGCTATATATAATATCTTGAGATGTTCCAGTGAAATGAAGTGATAAAAATGTCAACCTTGGATTGATCAGGAGCTGAATAGTGTACTTTAATCCCTGCCATTTCTAGGGGTGTGTGTGTGTGTGTGTGTGTGCGCGCGCGCGCGCACGTGTGTGCGCTGTCGGGGAGGGAACTTTTCATCTGGCAGAAATAAAAGTTAATGGAGGTACAGACCTGAACCATCTGCTCCGTAGTATAATTCAGTTGGGCATGGTGATGTGATATAATGGGAAGTGGGGTCCAGAGTTCAATGTGAATCCTACTTGATTTGTAAGTGTGGGCGAGTAACTTAACTTGTCAGTGTCTACATTTTCTCACATGTTAAAATGAGAATAATAATAGAGTTATGATGAGGATTGAATGAGACATTGGAGTTAAAATGCTTGGCATATGTACAGATTTCCAAGTGATTTATGTAGCTACACCACTCCCCAACCACCAAGGAGTTGGAACCTAACTCCTTCCCTTTTAGCTGTGGGTTGCCTACAGTACCTTTTATTTTTCCAAAGAGTACAGTATAAAAGGCAGGAAAATAAGAAGTAATTTTACTATGGAGAATCCTGACAAACACTACTTCAGCTAGGTAATCAAGGTCAACATCAATATCTTCCATGATAAATCATGTAGATGGTATGCACCACTGATATGATCAGATAATAATGACATTTCACCTGTTGGTCTGATGTAGTTTGGATGTTTGTCCCCTCCAAATCTCATGCTGAAATGTGATTCCCAGTGTTGGAGCTGGGACCTAGTGAGAGGTGTTTGGGTCATGAGTGGGGATCCATCATGAATGGCTTGGTGCCTTCCCTGTGGCAGTGAGTTCACATGAGAGCTAATGGTTAAAATTGTTGGACTTCTATGCTCTCTCTTGCTTCCTCTCTTCCCATGTGACACACCAGCTCCTCTTCTCTTGCGCCATGGGTAAAAGCTTCCTGAGGCCTCACCAGAAGGCAAGCAGATGCTGGTGTCATGCTTGTATGGCCTGCAAAACCATGAGCCAAATAAACTCACTTTCTTTATAAATTATCCAGCCTCTGGTATCCTTTATAGCAATGAAAAACAGATTAATACAGTCTTTCTCCCCCAAAATCCATAATTTCAGTCTAATTATTAGAAGAACATCAAATCAACCCAAATAGATGGTATTCTATAAAATACCCAACCAGTACTCCTCAAAGCTGTCGAGATCATCAAATACAAGACAAGTAAGAAATTGTCATAGTCAACAGGGGCCTAAGGGGACATGATGATTAAATATAATGTGGTTTCCTAGATAGGATCTCATACAATGAAAGGACCTCAGATAAATACTAATGAAATCTAAATAAAGCATGGAAATTGTGTAGAGTTTACTTGATAATAATCTAACAATATTAGTTCATTATTCTTATAAATATATCATGGTAATGTAAGAAGTCAACAACAGAGGAAACTGGATGTGGCATATATGGACTTCTCTATATTATCTCTGCAAATTTTCTATCCATAAAAATTATTCTAAAAATTTTTAAATATATATATTTTAAAACTCTAGCACAGTGCATGGAACATAGTAAGAACTGAATACATGTTTCCTCTCCACCTTATCTTCCTTCTTCTCCTCCTTTCTCCAGTTTATAGAACTTGGAGATTTTATTTTAATTAGTTTTCAGAGGCCTTTCCTTAGTGGTCTAATGTCTGATATTTAAAGACATATATGTTTCTTGAAGTTATTGCACATTTAAATATGTAAGGTATGATGATTCTGCTTGTAAATCAAATTGCTCGTAAAATAATATCGTTTTATTACCTCACTTTATAAGAAGTCTGGAAGAAATAGATAAAGTAATATTCTGCAACATAATGCCATTAAATACCCAAGACCTTTCCATGATTTGACTTTGACATCTTGAGAACACAAGTGATATTTTTTCTCTTGTTCCCAAGATGGCCACTACAGCTCCAAGTCATGCCTCTTTTACAAGACAGTGTCTAATAGTATGAGAAATACAGTCTTGTCTTCAAGTCTTCTCTCTTTTTATCAGAGATGAACCTCTTTTCAGGAGTTTTCAAGAATACGTCTCTTCAGTCCCAATATCTCTGAATCACAGGCATATCACTAAAAGAGTAAGAAATTGGATTGATATTACTACAGATTATCTTAAAATACTCATGATTCTTCCCCTGAGGTTGAATAAATTACTCCTAGACACCTCAGATGAATTGGAGCTCTCTTATCAAGAAGAATATGGAGAATAGCTGTTGATCAGGCAACCATGGTGCATAATATAGAAATTAAGAGAGTACATTTTTACCTTCAAAATTATACTTGGACTACTACTACCTCTGGGAAGAAAAATAAGCATATTTTTTCCATTCCTCCTTTTAATCCAACTGAAACCCCTGGGCATTATATGTAAAACAAATACAAGAAGGCCCTGAAAGTTTAAAAAGGATACAGATCAGCTTGGACCTGGGGATCCAAGCAGTGACACAATGGTGAGATCCCTGAGTTTCCTTTTTCCCTCATATATCCCAGACACAGAGCTGAAGAAGCTGGGATATGGAAATGATCACACACAGACACATACACACACACACACACACACACACACACACACACACGAACAAAAACCTTGTCTTTCTCTCTCTCTGTCTAGCTAAAGGATTAGGTAAGAGACAGCCTAGCAAGATAGAAAACTTTTAGACAACAAATGCCCTAGTCAAACTAAGTACCCTAGTCAAACTAAGTACCATATAAAAAACTGTGGCCTTACTCCCATCTAGACCAGAAAAGGGTGAGTGGGGATCCTGGATATCTACTGTTTTTTTGTTTTTGTTTTTGTTTTGTTGTTGTTGTTGTTTATTTTTGAGAAGGAGTCTCGCTCTGTCGCCCAGGCTGGAGTGCAGTGGCCGGATCTCAGCTCACTGCAAGCTCCGCCTCCCGGGTTCACACCATTCTCCTGCCTCAGCCTCCCCAGTAGCTGGGACTATAGGTGCCCGCCACCTCGCCCGGCTAGTTTTTTGTGTTTTTTAGTAGGGACAGGGTTTCACTGTGTTAGCCAAGATGGTCTCGATCTCCTGACCTCGTGATCCGCCCGTCTCGGCCTCCCAAAGTGCTGGGATTACAGGGTTGAGCCACCGTGCCCAGCCCTGGATATCTACTTTTGAGAGCCTGCAACTAGGTATAACCCCTTGCCACAGTGATGCCATAGAAAACATGTAGAAGGCAGGACTTTCTTCTCTACTAGATGGTGGTAATGGCCCCACCCCCATGGTGTCAGAGGAGACCCAGATGGGGGTCCTGGATCTCTGCTTTCACCCTGCAGCAAAGGTGTTTCTTCTCCCAACTAGAGTGGTGACAGAGTAAGCCTAGTGGAAAGTTTGGACATTTACCACCATCCAGCAATAAAAAGGTTACCCATCCTCCAACATAGTGTTCACTGGATGGCACATGCGAAGCAATCCTGTGACACTCCAAACCCTCTCAACCAAGTAAACTCTCAGTGCAGTTTTGGCAGGAAACTAGAATGCCCAACTCTGCAAATCAACATAAGCAGTCCTCCTACCAATACATTAATGGAGTCTGAATGGGAAACATGGACTTCTACCCCCACCTGACTATGATGAGATGGAAGCCCCTTTCCCCCGCCATAGTGGTATCAGAAAACAAAACAAAACACAACAAAAACAAAAGTTAAAAAACAGCTAAGTCAGTAGACTTAAATAATATAGAGAGACTCATACCACATTCAAAGATCCAATCTTCAGTAAAAAAATTAGTCATGCCAACAAGCCAGGAACATATCAAACTAAATGAAAAATGGCAATTAATAGATCCCAATGCAAAAATGACAGAGATGGTAGAATTATCTGAAGAATATTCTAAGTCAGCCATCATAAAAATGCTTCAACAAGCCATTACAAACATACTTGGGACAAATGAAAAGATAGAATGCCTGAACTCATAAACAGAAACTCTCAGCAAACACATAGCTCTATTGAATTCAACAGTAGAATGTATGGGACTAATGAAGCAACTAGAAGCCTGGAAAGGAGAACAATAAAATAACACAATCTGAACAAAAGAGAGAAAATAAATTGAGGCAGGGGATGGGGAGAACGAAGCCTCATGGACTGGTGAGACTATGAAAAAGGTCAAAACTCTCATAGGAGTCCCAGAAGAAGAGGCAAGGGAAGAAAGGGCTGAAAAAGTACTAAAATAATCGCTGAAAATTCCCCAGTTTTGCAAAATACAACTTATAGATTCAACTTGCCTACAAAAAAATTGAGCAAAGCCCAAGACCAGAAATTCATACCAAGATACTATAGTGATGTAATGTAGAGAGAAATGACATCTTACCAAGAGGAGGAAAAGCAATATAGATGACTGCTGATTTTTCATCAGAAACCATGGAGATCACAAGAAAGTCACACAACATCATTCAAGTGCTGAAAGAAAAGAACTGTCAACACAGAATCCTATATCTAACAAAAATATCCTTTAGGAATGAAGAGAACATTAAGACATTCTCAGATGAAAGAAAACAATTTGTCACCAGCACATCTACTCTAAAATAAGGACTAAAGGAGGTTTTCTAAACAGAAAGAAAATGAGAAAATAAAAGATCTTAGAATACCAGGAAGAAAGAATGTAGTAAGCAGAAATGTAGATATAGATAAATACAGTAGACTTCCTTCTCCTTTGAGTTGTCTTAATTATGAGTGATAATAAAAGCAAAAATTATAACACTGTCTGACATGGTTCTAAATGTATACCAGAAACTATGTTAGGTAGTAATATTATAAATGGGGTGAAAAAGAAACATAAAAGTATGTAAGTTTTTTGTGTTTTTAAAAATAATTTTCTTGAATCGATTTCCTATTGAATGACAGTACCAGTAGACTATGATAAAATTATGTATATATAATATGATACCTAAAGCGTCCACTAAAGTTCTACACAAAACTGCACTGAAAAACACTATACATAAATCAAAATGGAATTCTAATAAATGTTCAAATAAACTACAGGGAATCAAGAAGAAGAAAACAGAAACAAACAGAAAGAATGAACAAAAAATATATAAAATGACAGATTTAAGCCCTAACATATCAATAATTGCATTAAAGGTAAATGGTCTATATGTACCAATGAGAAGTCATTGTCAAGGTAAGTTAAATAATTTGGCCCAACTACATACTGTCTATAAGAAATTCATCTGATGTAAAACAATACATGCAAATTGAATATAAATGGATGGAAAATGATATTTGTGCAAACATTAATCAAAAGAAAGCAATAGTGGCTATATTAATATCAAAAAAAGAGATCAGGGATGCTATGGTTTGGATTTGTGTCCTCACCCAAATCTCATGTCAAATTGTAATCCCCAATGTTGGAGGAAGGACCTGGTGAAAAGTATTGGATCATGGGGGCAGATTTCCCCTTGCTGTTCTTGTGATAGTGAGTTCTCACCACATCTGGGTGTTTAAAACTGTGTAGCACCTCCTCCTACGCTCTCTTCCTCCTGCTCCAGCCGTGTAAGATGTGCCAGTTTCCCCTTCCATCATAATTTTAAGTTTCCTGAGGTCTTCCAAGAAATGTTTCTTATACAGCCTGTGGAACGTAAGCCAATTAAGACTCTTTTCTTTATATATTACCCAGTCTCTAATAGTTCTTTATAGCAATGCAAGAATGAACTAATATAAGGGCAAAGAACAATTAGAGATAGAAATGGACATGATACAATAATAAAAGAGTTAATCCACCAGGAAGACGTAGCAATAGCAATCTTTTTTTTTTTTTTTTTTTTTTTGAGGGCTACCCATCACCTGAAGCATTTATTATTTATTTGCGTTACAGATATTCCAACTATACCCTTTTAGTTATCTTACAATGTGTGATAAATTATTGTTGACTGTAATCACTCCATTTTAATATCAAATACTAGCTCCTAATTATTCTAGCTAACTATATTTTTATATCCATTAACCATCCCTATCCATGTTGTTGCAAATGGCAGGTTCTCATTCTTTTTATGACTGAATAGTACTCCATTGTGTATATGTACCACATTTTCTTTATCCATTCATCTGTGATGGATACTTAGGTTGCTTCCAAATCTTGCTGTTGTGGATAGTGCTGCAATAAGCATGGGAGTGAAGGTATATCTCCAATACACTGATTTCTTTTCTTTCTGGTATGTACTTAGCAGTGAGATTGCTAGATCATATGGTAGCTCTATTTTTAGTTTTTTGAGGAACCTTCATACTCTTCACCATAGTGATTGTACTAATTTATGTTCCTACCAACAGTGTATGAGGATTCACTTTTTTCACATCCTTGGCAAAATTTGCTATTTCTTGGATTTTGGATGAAAGCCATTTTCATTGGGATAAGATGATATCTCATTGTAGTTTTGATTTGCATTTCTCTGATGTATCCGTCCATTCTCACACTACCATAAAGATACTACCTTAGACTGGGTAGTTTATAAACAAAAGAAATTTAATTGACTCACAGTTCCATGTGGCTGAGGAGGCCTCAGGAAACTTACAATCATGGCAGAAGGTGAAGGGGAAGTAAGTTATATCTTACATGGCAGCAGGAGAGAGAAAAGAGTGAGGAGCCAGGAAGTGCCACACCCTTAAACCATAAGATCTTCTGAGAACTCAGCCATCACCATGAGAACAGCATGGGGGAACGTTCCCCCATAATCCAATCACTTCCTACCAAGTTCCCCTACACTGACACATGGGGATCACAATTTGAACTGAGATCTGGGTGGGGACACAGAGCTGAACCACATCATCTGATGACCAGTGATATTGAGCACCTTTTCATACATCTGTTTACCATTTGTATGTCTTCTTTTGAGAAATGTCTATTCAGATCTTTTGCTCACTTTTTAATCACATTATTAGATTTTTTCCTATAGAACTGTTTGAGTTCCTTACATATTCTGGTTATTAATCCCTTGTCAAATGGATATTTTGCAAATATTTTCTCTCATTCTGTGGGTTGTCTCTTCACTTTGTTGATTGTTTGCTTTGCTGTTCAAAATCATTTCAACTTAATGTGATTCTATGTGTCTGTTTTTGCATTGGTTGCCTGTGCTTTGGGGGTACTACTCGAAAAAATCTTTGCTCTGACCAGTGTCTTAGAGAATTTTCCCAATGTCCCAATGTTTTCTTTTAGAAGTTTTATAGCTTGAGGTCTTAGATTTATGTATTTTATCCATTTCAATTTGAATTTTTTGTATAGTGAGAGACAGGAGGATAGTTTCATCCTTCTGCATATGCATATTTACTTTTCCCAGCGCCATTTATTGAAGAGATTATTCTTTCCCCATTGTGTGTTCTTGACACCTTTATTGAAAATGAGTTTACTCTAGATGTATGGATTTTGTAGTAGGTTCACCATTCTGTTCCATTGGTCTATGTGTCTATTTTTATGCCAGTACCATGCTATTTTGGTTACTATAGCTCTGTAGCATAACTTGAAGTCAGATAATGTGATTCCTCCCGTTCTGTTCTTTTTACTCAGGATAGCTTTAGCTATTTAGGGTCTCCTATGGTACAATATAAATTTTAGAATTTTTTTTATTGTTCTATGAAGAATATCATTGATATTTTAATGTAGATTATATTGAATCTCAAGATTTCTTTGGGTAGTATGAACATTTTAACTATTTTGATTCTTCCAATCTATGAAGATAGAATATCTTTCCATTTTCTGTTTGTTCTCTTCAATTTCTTTTATCAAGGTTTTGTAGTTTTTATTATAGAGATCTTTCACTTCTTTGTTTAGGTTTATTTCTTATTTTTATTATTTGTAGCTATTGTAAATGGGATTCATTTTCTGATTTCTTTTTTGAATTGTTGTTGGCATATGGAAGTACTACTGATTTTTGTATGTTGATTTTGTATCCTGCAATTTTACTGAATTTGTTTTCAGTTCCCATAGTTTTTGGTGGAATCTTTAGATTTTTCCAAATACAAAATTATATTATATGCAAACAAGAATAATTTGATGACTTCCTTTCCGATTTTAACACTTGTTATCTCTTTTCTTACATTATTGTTCTAGCTTGGAATTACAGTACTATGTTGAATAACGGTGGTGACCATGAGTCTCTTTCTCTTGTTCTGCATCTTAGAGCAAAGACTTTCAGTTTTTCCCACTTCAATATGATACTAGCAGTGGATCAGTCATTTATGGCTCTAATTGTCTTGAGATATGTTCCTTCTATACCCAGTTTTCTGAGGGTTTTAATCATGAAGGGATGTTGAGTTTTATTAAGTGATTCAAGGTATGTTGAATTTTTTCAGCATCAATTGAAATGATAATATGGTTTTGGTCCTTCACTCTGTTTATATGATGTATCTCACGGATTGATTGGCATATGTTTACTATCCTGGCATCCCTGAGATAAATCCCAGTTGGTCGTGATGACTAATCTTTTTAGTGTCTTCTTATAATTGGTTTGCAAATATTTTGGTGAGAATTTTCACTTTGATGTTTGTCAGTGATATTGGCCTATGATTGATTCTTTCTTTCTTTCTTTCTCTCTCTATTTCTCTCCCTTTTTTTCTTTCTTTCTTTCTCTGGCTTTGATAGCAGGATAATATTGGCTTTGTAGCATGGTCTGTAAGTATTCCCACCTCCTATATTTTATGGGATAGTGTAAGTAGAATTGGTATTAGTTCTTCTTTAAATGTTTGGTAAAATTTAATAGTGAAGCCATTGGGTCCCAGGCTTTTCTTTGCTGGGAGACTTTTTATTATGGCTTCAAACTTATTACTTTTTAATACTGTTCAGACTTTGGATTTGTTCATGGTTCAGTCTTGGTAGGTTTTATTTGTCTACGAATTTGTCTATTTCTTCTAGGTCTTCCAGTTTATTGGCGTATAATTACTCATAGTAATTTCTAATATTCCTTTGAATTTCTGCAGTGTCATTTCTAACATCTCCCTTTTCGTCTCTCATTTTATTTGGGTTTTCTCTCTGTTTGTAGTTGCTCTAGCTAAAATTTTGTCCATTTTGTTTATTTTTTCAAAAACCAACTTTTTGTTTTATTGATCTTTTTTATTGTTTTCTTCATTTTAATTTTATTTATTTCTCCCCAATCTTTTCTTCTACTAATTATAAGTTTGGTTTGGTTTTGCTTTTATAATTATTTAAGATGCATTGTTAGGTTGTTTATTTGAAGTTTTTCTACTTTTTTTGATGTACGTGTTTACAGCTAAGAGCTTTCCTCCTCGTACTGTTTTTGTTGTATCCCATAGGTTTCGGTATGTTGTATTTCCAATAACATTTGTTTCAAAAAGTTTTTCAATTTTCTTCTTAATTTCTTTATTGACCCAATGGCCATTCAGTAGTATATTGTTTAATTTCCATATGTTTATATAATTTCCAAAATTCCTCTGATTATGGATTTCTAGTTTTATTCCATTGTGTTCAGAGAAGATGAATGTATATATTCCACCACTCTATGTCTTTTCATTGAGGAGTGTAGTTCATTTGCATTCAATGTTACTATTAATAAGATCTTACTCCTGCCATTTTGTTATTTGTTTTCTGGTTATATTATGATCTTTTCTTCCTTCTTTAATTCCTTCCTTTCTTCCTAATGTGAAGGTTATTTTCTCTGGTGGTATATTTTCACTTTTAGCTGTCATTCTTTGTGTATCTATTGTAGACTTTTCTATTTGATATTACCATGAAGCTTGTAAATAACATCTTATAACTCATTACTTTAAACTGATGACAACATTACACCAATTTTGTGAAAACAAACTAACAAAGAGAAAACCAACAAAAACTCTACACATTAATTTCATCCTCTCGTATTTTTAACATTTTGTTGTTTCTATTTATATCTTATTATATTGCATATGTCTTAAAAAGTTTTTACTTTTTTTGTGTGTTTGGTCCATCTTTTAATCTTTCTACTCAAGGTATGAATAATTTACACATCAAAATTA
>NW_012101920.1:4807081-4815555 GCF_000951045.1 Mandrillus leucophaeus
TATTAATAAGATCTTACTCCTGCCATTTTGTTATTTGTTTTCTGGTTATATTATGATCTTTTCTTCCTTCTTTAATTCCTTCCTTTCTTCCTAATGTGAAGGTTATTTTCTCTGGTGGTATATTTTCACTTTTAGCTGTCATTCTTTGTGTATCTATTGTAGACTTTTCTATTTGATATTACCATGAAGCTTGTAAATAACATCATATAACTCATTACTTTAAACTGATGACAACATTACACCAATTTTGTGAAAACAAACTAACAAAGAGAAAACCAACAAAAACTCTACACATTAATTTCATCCTCTCGTATTTTTAACATTTTGTTGTTTCTATTTATATCTTATTATATTGCATATGTCTTAAAAAGTTGTTACTTTTTTTGTGTGTTTGGTCCATCTTTTAATCTTTCTACTCAAGGTATGAATAATTTACACATCAAAATTACAGTGTTATAATATTCTGTGTTTTTCTGTGTACTTACTATTACCAGTGAGTTATGCATCACAGTTTTAGACTATTTCTTGTGCTCATTAATGTCCTTTTCTTTCAGATTAAAGAGTGCCCTTTAACATTTCCTATAGCACAGATCTGATGTTGATGAAATCCCTCAGCTTTTGTTTGTCTGGGAAAGTCTTTTTTTTTCATATTTGTAGGATATTTTCACAAGACATACTATTCTAGAATAAAAGATTTTTTTTTTTCCTTCAGCACTTTAGATATATCAGGCCACTCTCTCCTGGCCTGCGAGTTTTCCACTCAGAGGACTACTACCAAATGTATTGGAGCACCTTCATATATTATTTGTTTCTTTTCTCTTGCTTCTTTTAGGGTGCTTGTTTTATCTTTGACCTTTGGGAGTTTGATTACTAAATGTCTTGAAGTAGTCTTTTGGTTAAGTCTACTTGGTGTTCTATAACCTTCCTGTACTTGAACATTAATGTCTTTCTCTCGGTTTGGAAAGTTCTCTGTTATTATCCCTTTGAATGAACTTTCTAACTCAATCTCTCTCTTTCTCTACTTCCTCTTTAAGGCCAATAATTTAAATTTGCCCTTTTGAGGCTATTTTCTAGGTATTGTATGTGTGCTTTATTCTTTTTTTTTTTTTTTTTGTCTGCTCTGTGTATTTTCAAATAGCCTGTGTTCAAGCACACTGATTATTTCTTCTGCTTGGTCAATTCTGTTGAGGGACTCTGATGCATTCTTCAGTTTATCCTTGGAAATTTTTGGCTTCAGAACTTCTTGATTTTTAAAAAATATTTCAATCCCTTTCTTAAATTAATTTAATACAATTCTGAATTCCTTCTCTGTGCTATTTTGAATTTCGTTGAGCTTCCTCAAAGCAACTATGTTGAATTCTCTGTCTGAAAGGTCACATATCTCTGTCACTCTGGGATGGGTGCCTTATTTGGTTTGTTTTGTGAGACCATGCTTTCCTGAATGGTCTTGATGCTTGTGGATGTTTCTCAATGTCTGGGCATTGAATAATTAGGTGTTTATTTGAATCTTCATAGTCTGGGATTGTTTGTATCTATCCTTCTTGGGAAGGCTTTCCAAGTATTCAAAGGGAGTTGAGTGTTGTAATCTAAGTCTTTGATCACTGTAGCAACATCTGCATTAGGGAGTATCCTCCATGACAATGTGTCTCTTATAGAGTCATAGATGTACTGCCTTGGTGGTCTTGGGCAAGATCCAATATAATTCCTCAGATTACCAAGAGATTATGTCTTTTATTTTTATTTTTATTTTTTGAGATGAAGTCTCACTCGGTTGCCCAGGCTGGAGTGCAGTGGTGCAATCTTGGCTCACTGCAACCTCCGCCTCCTGGATTCAAGTGATTCTCCTGCCTCAGCCTCCCAAGTAGCTGGGGTTAGAGGCACCTGCTACCACATGGCTAATTTTTTGTATTTTTAGTAGAGATGGGGTTTCGCCATGTTGGCCAGGGTAGTCTCAAATTCCTGACCTCGTGATCTGCCTGCCTTGGTCTCCCAAAGTGCTGGGATTACAGGCATAAGCCACCACGCCCAGCCTACCAGGCAGAGATTCTTGTTCTCTTCCTTTACTTTCTTCCCAACAAATGGAATATCTCTCTCCATGCTAAGCTTCCTGGATCTGGGGGAGGGGTGACACAAACACCCTTGTGGCCACCACCTCTGGGAATGTACTGGGTCAGACCTGAAGCCAGCACAGCACTGGGTCTTGCCCAAGGCCCATAGTAACCACTGCCTGGATACGGCCAATGTTCATTCAAGGCCCAAGGGCTCTTCAGTCAGTAGGTGGTGAATGCACCAGGCTTGTGTCCTTCTCTTCAGGACAGCAACTTTCTCTACCGCCTAGCCCAGGCAGGTCCAAAAATACCATTTGATTTCCAGGCCCTGAAGTTGGGAATGTGAAGTATCTACCTGTTGCTCTGTTCTACTGCAACTGAGCTGGCCCCCAAGTTGCAAGAAAAAGTCCTTCCCATTCTTCTCTCTTTTTCTCAAAAAGGAATCTCTACCTCTGATCACCACTGCCCCAGGTCTGTGGCAAGTATTGCCTGGCTACTGCCAATGTTCACTTAAGGCCCAAAGGTTCTTCAGTCAGTTTTTAATTAAAGCTGCCAGGCATGAGCCTCTTCCTTCAGGGTAGTGGGCTCCCCTCTGGCCCAGTGCAAGTGACGAAATGCTGTCTATGAGCCAAGGCCTTCAGTTGGAGACCCCAGGAGCCTACTCGGTACTCTACCCCACTGTGGTTGAGCTGCTACCCAAGCTGCAGGACAAAGTCCCCTCTGCTCTTCCTTCTCCTTTCCTCAAGTGGAAAGAATCTTTCCCCACGGCCATTACATCTGGGAATGTGCTGGGTTGAAGCTAGTACATCTCTGAATCTCACCCAGGGCCCTCAGCAAGCACTACCTGGCTATAGCTGATGTTTATTTAAAACTCCAGAGCTCTCCAGTTGACAGCTGTTAAACCCTACCAGGACTCATTGCTTCATTTCATAGTAGAAGGCTTCCTTCTGGCCCAGGGTGTATCTAGAAATGTCATCTAAGAACTAGGGCCTAGAATGGGGGCCTTGGACTCTGCCTGGCTTATTCTACTATGGCTGAGCTGTTATCCAAGTTGCAAGACAAATTCCTCTTTACTCTTTTCTCTCTTCACCCCACACAGAGGGTAATATTCTGTCCTAGAACCATGAGCCACACTGCCAGGGGTTGGGGAGGGTAACACGAGCACTCCCATGGCCAACCCAGCTATTGTCTCACTAGGGCATGAGCACCCCAAGTCCACTGGCTGCAAGCCCAGCACAGCCAGCACTGGGACTTGCCAGGATCTGCAGTCCTTGAGGCCTAGATTTCCTTTCAAGTTTATTTAGAACCCCAGAGTGCTGTAGCCCATGGTGATGGGGCTAGAAGGAACTCAACATTCTGACCACTGGGCTGGACAATTCCCCTCTGTCGAAGGTTGATCAAAATGCTCCGTCTGTGGATGTAGGCTGAATTTTGCCCTGTGCTGCCTTCCATCGAGTCAGGACAGCACTGAGTTCCAATGGAAAGTCTTACAAATCTTTGCTTTCCCTTCCTCAAGCACACAGGTTCTGTCTCTGTGCCACATAGCCACTGCTGGGAGATGGGGGAAGGTGATCTAAAATTGTTTTCCTTACCATCTTCAGTACCTCATCTCATGATATGATGTTAAAACCAGGTGTTGTGATCACTCATCTGATTTTCAGTTCTTATGAAGACACTTACTTGTGTGGATAATTGGTCAATTTGGTGTTCTTTGCAGGGAGGAGGATGATTGCCGGAGGATTGTATTTGACCATCTTGCTCCACCTTCTCCTCTCAATTCCCCAGACATAGCAATCTTAAAGGTATATGCACGTAGACAATGAACTTGTAAAATATATAAAGCATAAAAAGACATAACTGAAAGGAAAAATGAGACAAATTTACAATTATAGTTGGAGACGTCAGCACGCTTATCTGAATAATTAATAAAACAACTAGACAGAAAATCAGCAAGAATGTAGAGTAACTCTACCATACCACCAAGCAATAGGATCTAATTGGCATTTATAGAACACTAACCCCCAAACTCAAGAATACACATTCTTTTAAAGTGCTGCCTAACATATCCCAGGATACCTAACATATTCCTATCTCAAGGTACTTTATGTTTATGAATATAAAACAAGTCTCAACAAATGTAATAGCCCTGAAACTATATAGAGTGAATTTATTGACCGCAATGAAATCAAACTAGAAATCAATAACAAATACATAACAGAAAATGCATCAAATACTTGGAAACTAAACAACACACTACTAAAAAAAAAAATTATGGATCACTATAGATCCAATAAGCTGACCCTGATGACATTAAAGAATAGTAAGGAGATATTGTGATGTATTCCACACATAAATATAACTTATTAAAATGAACCAGTTCCTTGAAAAATACAAATTATTAATATTACATCTTACTCAATATGAGATAGATAATTTGAATAGCTGTGTAACTATTAAGAAATTGAATTCATAATTGAAATGTTTTAAAAAATACATCTTTAGGTCCAGTTCACTTTGCTGGAGAATTTTACACAATGCTATGAGAGGAATTAGCACCAATTCTGCACTATCACTTTGAGAATATACAAGAGGTGAGAATAATTTCTCAGATATTTTATTAAGTTTATAATACCCTGAAAACATAAACAGACAGACTTACATAAAAGACAATACAGAAAATAAAACTACAGAACCATATCCTTCGTTAATATAAATGCAAAAATCCTTAACAAAATATTTACAAACATAATCCAACAATATGTAAAAATAATTATGCAACATGACCAACTAAGGCTTATTTCAGGGTTGCAAAGCTTGTTCAATTTTCAGAAATTAATCAATGTAATTCAGTATACCGGCAGACTAAAGAAGAAAAGCCTTGTGATCATATCAACTGAGGCAGAAAAGGCATTTGACAAAATTCAAAAGATGCTTATGACAAAATATCTCCCAAAAAAAGGAATAAAGGGGAACATCATCAGCTTGCTAGAAACCTTTAAAAAACTTACAGTTATGGCCGGGTGTGGTGGCTCACACCTGTAATCCCAGCACTTTGGGAAGCCAAGGCAGGTGGATCATGAGGTCAGGAGATTGAGACCATCCTGATCAACGTGGTGAAACCCCATCTCTACTAAAAATACAAAAATTAGCTGGGTGTGGTGGCACATGCCTGTAATCCCAGCTACTCAGGAGGCTGAGGCAGGGGAATCACTTGAACCCGGGACTCGGAGGTTGCAATGAGCAGAGGTCATGCCACTATAATCTAGCCTGGCAACAGAGTGAGACTCTGTCTCAAAAAACAAAAAAAAAAAATTACAGTTATAATAATGAAAAATTTAATGATTATATTAATGATGAAAAACTTAATGTTTTCTCTAAGACGTGAAAGAAGACATGATATCAGCTTTAACCCTGCTAATTCAACACAGTGCTGTAAGCTCTAGCTAATCAAAAAGGCAAGAATAAGAAATAAAAAGCAGACATATGAGGAAGCAAGAAGTAATTAGCATTCTGTATTTTCAGATAAAATAACTGTTTAAGTGGAAAATCACAAGGTATCTACAAAAATGGGAAAAAAAGGGAAACTCCCTATGTCAGTGAGTTTAGCAGTGTCACAGAATGTAATATAAACATACCAAAAAAATCGGTTGTGTTTCTTTTTTTTATTTTTGAGATGGAGTCTCACTCTGTTGCTCAGGCTGGATTGCAGAAGCACAATCTCAGCTCACTGCAGCCTCCACCTCCTGGGTTCAAGCAATTATCCTGCCTCAGCCTCCCAAGTAGCTGGGATTACAGTTGCCCTCTAGCATGCCCAGCTATTTTTTGTATTTTTAGTAAAGACAGGGTTTCACCATGTTGGCCAGGCTGGTCTTGAACCTGACTTGGGTGATCCATCCACCTTAACCTCCCATAGTGCTGGGATTACAGGTGTGAGGCACTGCACCTGGCCTTGTGTTTCTTTATATATGTAATGTGCATTTGTACACTGAAACTTGAAATACAATATCATTTATAATGCTCAAAAATCAAATACTTCAGGTGGAAACCTAATGAAACATTTATAGGAGTTGTATGCTGAAAAATGCAATTCAAGATTAAGATGGAGAAAGAAACTTCATGCCTGTATTGGAAGATTCAACATAGTTGATATGATTTGTCTGTGTCCCCACCCAAATCTCGAATTGTAACTCCCATAATTTCTACTTGTTGTAGGAGGGACCAGGTGGGAGATAATTGAATCATGGGGGTGGATTCCCCCATACTGTTCTCATAGTAGTGAATAAGTCTCACGAGATCTGATGGTTTTATAAGACGAAACCCCTTTTGTTTGGCTCTCATTTCTTCTCTTGTCTGCTGCCATGTGAGACGTACTTTTCACCTTCCACCATAATTGTGAGTCCTCCCCATCCATGTGCAACTGTGAGTCCATTAAACCTCTTTCTTTTGTAAATTGCCCAGTCTTGGGTATGTCTTTATCAGGAGTGTGAAAACAGACTAATACAATAATAAAGATGTCAGTGTCATCCAAATTCATATACAGATTTAATGCAATTTCTACCAAAATCCCTGCAAGAATTTTTTGTAGATTTAGACAATATTGCTCTAAAATGTGTATAAAAAGGAAAGAAATTAGAATAGTGAAAATAACCTTGGAAACAAAAAATAAGATGAGGTGAATTAGTCGACTCAATTTTAAGAATTACATAGAGTAATCAAGACTGTATGATATTGGCAGAGAATGGACACACAGATCAACAAAATGGGATAGAGTCCAGTCATAGACCCACATACATATGTGAAACAATTTTGGACAAAAGTTCAAAACCAATTCAATGAAAGAAGGAGAGCCTTTTCAACATATGATGCTGAGCTAATTGGATATCAACAAGTAAAAAATGAGCTTAGACTTAAATCACATGCTTTACAAAAATTAAAATAGATCACAGGCTTAAGTGTACAACCTGAAACTATTAAATTTGTAGAAAAATAGAAAGTTTTCAACATCTAGAGTTAGGCAAAAAGACTATAGACTTGACACTAAAAGTACTTTTTAAAAGGGAAAAATCAATAACTGGACCTCAACAAAATTAAATACTCTTTTTCTGCAAAATTCTATCTTAAGAGAATGGAAAGACAAGCTAAAGACCAAGATAAATTATTTGCAAGTCACACATTTGACAAATGATGGAGAATATATACTGAATGTTGAAAACTCAGCATTAAAAAAAACTTAGAAAATGCACCAAAAAACATAGTGATGGATTTTACCAAAGAGGGTATACAAACGAGAAATAAACACATAAAATTTGCTTTAATTAAGAAAATAGAAATTAAAAACACAATGTGATAAATTATACACAGAGTGATTATTATTTTACAGTGACAAAACTTAATACTGGCAAAGATGCAGAAAAACTAGATCACTCATATATTGCTAGTGGAATTTCATAAATAACATAATATGAAACCACCGTATGAGCAGCAATTGCATGTCTGAGCATTCGTCCCAACGAAAATAAAATGTGATCAGATCAGAACCTGTACATAATGCTTAGAGTAGCTTTATTCATAATAGTCCCCAATAAAAGATAATCCAGATGTTCTTTAATAGGTGAATGGTGGAATAAACTGGTGAATCCCTTATATATTACTCATCAATAAATAGAAATGGGCTTTTGACATACACAACCACCTACAAGAATCTCTAGAGGAATATGTGGAGTGAAAATGACAGTTCTAAAAACCTATATACTGTATGATTCCATCTGTATGTCATTCTAGAAAGTACACAATTATATAAATAGATAGCAGATTAGTGGTTGCCAGGAGTTATGAAGGGTTGTATTTGTGGGAGGAAAGTGGATGTGGTTATAAAACAGCAATATTGTGGTGATAGAATTGTTCTGTATCCTGACTGTATCAATGTCAATATTCTGCTTGTGATGATGACGAACTACAATTCTGCAGTATGTTACCAAAGGGGAAACTGGGTAAATGTTACAGGGGAACTATCCCTATTATTCTTCATAACTCTGCAAATCTATACTTAACAGAAATAAAAAAAGTTTAATTAGACCACTATATTGAATCTTAACACATCATTTGTGCAAATAAATTAATTTAAATGAACTGATATTTATTGACTTTATTAGCTATATTGTTAGTTGCTGCCAGGGGCCTAATGATATATATGAAGATCTGACTGCTACAAAATTATTTGTCTACTGTAAAAAATGTGGAAGACCCATTGCCTTGAGTCAATAACAAGCTGAAAAACTTGTCCTCAGTCCCAATTGTAGCATGTACCTCATTAGCAGAAGAATTAACATGGGCATGTGCTTTTAAGATTTTTGGGTGCTTCCAGATTACTCTTGATCACATGGAAGTGACCTTTTCCAACTTTCCCCAAGCTGGACTAATTACAGC
>NW_012101920.1:4817540-4819595 GCF_000951045.1 Mandrillus leucophaeus
CAAGTATACTTACAGATTTATATGCTTAGCTGCAAAATGATCACAAACAAATTCAGTACTTTTATAAGGGAAAAAATGAGGTTAAAATAGTAACTCCTGTAAAACACATGATGTGAATGCTTCAACGTGTCAAAATGTTGTTCTTCATTTAAACATTTAGAGAATTTTTTTCTAGTTTCCATCCACACGTGTCAGAATGAAACTGCACAGGCTATATTTTACTAAAATTATTTTGCAGGTGTCAAGAATGTGGATGCTTGAATTCAATCTATCCACTGAAGATTATGTTTGCCAGCAACCCCACCTTGTACCAGTTTTAGAATCAGTGAACTCTCTGGGGTATATTTTTTTGAAAAAATAGCCTGTAATGTATTTAATTAGAGAAACAGAATAAAGATATTTTTTAAAAAAATTATACATACCATTACTCAAAACTCTAGATATGACATTTGTGCTGTTGATTTGCTGAACAGCACAGTTGATAATCAGAAAATTTGGACCCCCTTGCTGTCAACTTAGAACACTATCATTTCTTAGAGTGACAGCGGAATGGATGCTTAAAGATAATACATTCATTAATCTTACCTTCCTCACATTTCAAGTGAATAATGAAATGTGAATAAGTGACTCAAAAAGATAAAATTAAACTTACCACCAGATGTCTCCACTTTGTAAGGCAATTAACCAAACAAAAAAGAGGTGATTCAAAGGGAGGGTTGATTTAAGGCAGTGTTCTTGTCTGCAGTGATTTGCACCCCCTGGGGACAGATAGGGTACTGCCATCTTTCAGTGGGTAGAAGCCAGGGTTGCCGCTTAATATTCTACAATGAACAGAACAGCCCTCTGTAACAAAGAACCATCTAACCCAGAACGTCAAAATGTTTTTTATGGGAGATTATAAAAGATTATAAGAAAAAACAGGTATGAAACTAAACCCTGTTTTCTCCCAGCACCCTCTAGATATCTCTATTTTAGGCCCAATAACATAACATTCTTTATTAATATATTATCATTTCCGTTTTACTTGAATGTCATCCTCACCAGGTGATGTCTTATTGCGAACCTGACCAAGGTCATTTCTATCGCTGTATGCCTACTGCTTCGTAGAGTGTGTGGCAGGTAGTACACACTCCATAGCTTGTCAAATGAATGATTTCATGAATTAATCATAATAAGGTATAGACTGTAAGTGGAGCAAGAATAAACTCTACATTGAAGAAAGATGTGTTTCAGAATCCATCAATCCCAAGTGTAATGGATGCTGGTGGCATTAGTAAGCAGCCAGGGCATAGTGGTAACAGGTGGTGTAGGTTGTTAGAAAGAAAATGGAGATGTTAGCAAAAATTTGAAGGAGGATGTCAGGCAAGAACATTATACACAACTGAGTTTTTCGGAATTCCTTCTTGAAAAAACTAAAACTTTTATTTAGATTAAAATATGAAATGGTACTTGGCAATACCATCCAGCTATTTCATATTTTAATCTAAATAAAAAGCTTCAAACAGGATTGTCAAAAGAACTGATTGGTGGTCAACACTAAATATATATCTGTGTATGTATTGATTCAAATATAAATACCAAATTAATAATCAATAACTACAACATTTAGAGTATATGAAATAATAAAACTGGAAAAGTAAAAATACTGTAATGAATGAATAATAAGTTAGAAGGTTTCAGAGGAAATTGAAAGGAGTGTTAGATTTCTTAATTATATAATTGAATAAATCACAGCTGTAAAATTGTAGGTTAAAAAAACTACAAATTCTTAATCTCATTTATGATTTTTTTCTAAATTTTGGGGAGATGAGAGAAACTGTATTTTGGAGGGTAGAATCATTTATTTTCATTTAAATAACTATATTTCTATTGAGTATTTTTCTGTTAAATTTGACAAAATATTCAATATCTTATATTTAAAAATCTTCCAAGACATAACATTTCCCTAGAGTCTTTCTTTTTTTCTTCCAATCATCACCCACTAATCCATTCAACCATCTATCCATGTAGATTTATAGGAAGATACTTGGAATGCTGTTTGTGCCACGTTACTTA
>NW_012101920.1:4820340-4827718 GCF_000951045.1 Mandrillus leucophaeus
AGTATCTATGCTCTTTTGTGACTCCAAATGAAGCTTCCTTCACTCCCTTTAGATTCATTTATTATGCAGTGAGACATTATTTACTTGTTTTTTCTTTGGAAGAAGGGACTAATATACTTACACAAGCCAGCTTTTGTGCTAACTGCGTTTACTTGTCTGCACCAACAAACTTGCAAAGTTGTCCTCTTGAAAAGGTAAAATCACCTATGCATAGGTGAGGGAAGAGGACACTCAGGTGGAAAGTTACTGCTTGTTAAGAATGTGGACTCCATAGACTGTCTAAGGCAAAGCTACTGAAAGCTTCATTCTTAAGGATATCAACTTACATTGAGTATAAAATAACACTGGAGAAATTTGCCAAGTTTAATTAGGAATTTTAAAAATCGAGTCACTTCTAAATAATTATATAAGGTGTGAGTTAACTGGATGCTTGGAGAATCCTCTTCTTCTTCACTGAAAGAGATGAGATCCTAGGACTCTGAGCTTAAAACCCTTCACTGATGCTGATGGCTCCTGGTTCCTAAAGGGGCCATTGCAGGTCCAAAGTGAAGTGAGGAAACGAAGGAGAACGGAAGGGGGTTTCCATGAAGCTTTATTTTTTTCCCAATCTAACATACTTATGGTCTGCAAAATAATGCTGTCCTCCTCCCTGCCAACACACACCAAGTACCCACTTCCTGATCCTCAGAACCTGTGCTCCATTACTGTGTTACCTTCCATGGCAAAGGGACTTTGCAGATGGAATTAAGCTAAAGCCACGGAGGCAGGGAATTTATCTTGGATTTTTCAAACGGGGCCACGTGAATCCTTTAACGTGGAGAACCTCTCTCAGTTTTGGTCAGAGAAAGGGATGTGATGATGGAAAGAGGATCAGAGTGACGTGATGTGAAAAGGACTTATCTATCCCATCCTTGCTGGCTTCCCATGGGGGAAGGCACCATGAACCATGGTATGAGAGCAGCCTCTGCAAGCTGGAAAAGGCAAGAAACAAAGTTCCTCTGAGAGCTTTCAGAATGGAATGCAGCCCAGCCAACACCTTGGTTTTAGCTGAGGGAGACCCATGTCCGACCTATGAGCACAAATACTGTAAGATGATAAAGTTGTGCTACTTTAAACCACCAAGGTTGAGGCAATTTGTTATGGCAGCAACAGAAAACGAATACAATATTTTTATTGTTTGTTGTCATATCATGTCTTTTGACTTTGTAATTTAAAGTGTTCTCTTTTTATCTGTGAAATGATTAAAAATGATAGTGTATGTGAGTGTGTGTATGTTTGTGTGTGTTTGTGTTTGGGGGGTGGTGTTATTTCTAGTTTATTTCTTCCTTGCACAAAAAAAAACTATAATTATCCTGTGTTAATCCTCTAATCTGAATTCTCCATTCCTTCTGCCTTACATGTATTTCTTCCTCCTTTCTTCCCTTTCTTCTTTTTTAAAAATTGTGTTATGAAATTTAACTGTTGACATATAGAATAAAGTCCCTGCTTCCTGTCCATGATGCATTCCATGTATAGCTCTTCTAATCCTGTCCCTCCTTCCAGTTGCACACCCACCCCCAACTCTTTATCCTCTAATATGGTGAACCTCAGACTTCCCAGTGATCACAAGTCCTCTGGTACTTGTGGAGATGCACATGCCCACATCCCAACGTGCACCTACTAAATCAGCATCTCCCAGAGAGGGATCTGAAAATCTATGCATTTAGCTAGGCATATAGTCATTAGCGAATTATGAGAAACACCATTTTATTAGCAGCACCAAACTTAATATCTCCTGTATATGCTGTGCCCTCCCCATAACCCATTCATGCCTCTAGTCAGGTCTCCTCCTGCTAGCATTCCCTCATTCCTCTCCTTCTTCCCATTCTGGTTCCTTCCCTGACTTTGCCAGGCCATCTTCTCTTCCCAAGTGATGTTATTTGATCAAGATTCTCACTTCCTGTGAGTCTCCTAGCTGACCCTCTATCTTCAAATCATGTGGAGCATTTGCATAAATGATGATGGCTGCATTTACCATATTGTCAGGTAATCATCTGTTCGTCTGTCTTTCTTCATCAGCAAGATTGTGCCCTCGGATGCAGGGATTGTGCTTTGCTCATTTTTCTCCTCTAAGGCCCAGCAAGTGCTGAAGATGTATTAGATGCTAAGCAAGTGCTTTCAGGAGGAATGAGTGGAAGAATGGTGACAGGAATGAATTAAATACTAAACGCATCACATAATGAGCTAATTCTCTATTTTCTCTTTTTTAAGCACCATGCTCCTTTCAGTTAATAGCCTAAGGGGACCCAATTTAGAGAGCCTGTCACAAATGTCCATATGAGAAAGGAAATCTGGTGTGTAGGGTTTCTGGATTAGAAAGAAAGAAGTCATGCTATGCCAACTTTACCTTCAAAATGTATTTCACTTATTACTAAACACTTCTCACCACTCCACAGACAGCATGCTGGTCCAAGTGTCTATCATTTCTTTGGCCTCCCAGTGGTTCTTGAATATAATAAGCACAGAGGCTTTTGCCCTGGCTATTCCCTCTGTCCTAGATAGCATTTATATATGGCGATATGTGTATCATGGCTCAATTCCTTCCAGAGAGGGTTTGCCTCGGTGACCTATCTCAAATAGTGCTCCCATCACAAGTGGTTTAATTTACCCTGGTATATTCTTTGTTTTCTCTATATTGCTTATATAGGATGTATACTATATTTTTTTGTCTTGCTAATAAGCATATAAGTTCCATGAAGGCAGGAATTTTGTCTGCTGTATTCACTGTTCTATCTCCAGGGCTTAAAATCATTCCATGTATACAGCAGGTGTTCAGTACAGTTCTGTTGAATGTTGAATATGGGTGTGGCAGAATATTCCAGTAGAACCAAGCAGCCTAGACATTACATAATACAAGGTGCAATGCATGCATACACATCCCACCCAGGACACATCAGACATCTTAAGGTGTTTTCTTAAATGCACCTTAATTTATATCTGCAATTGCTGAGACACAAACATTTAATGAATATTTTGTTCCACGTTTTTTTACGTCTCTTTCCTCAGAAAGCATGTGAGATTTTGCCTGTCTGTTGTTGCTGTTGTTTTCCCTTGTTAAAATGGTCCCCCAACCTACTGCCCATTGCAGCCTGAGGGACAAGGCTGGGTTTTTGTGGATGATGGTATCCTAATGCAGGTCCGCTTTAGCTTTTCCTATTCCTATGGTGATGCTGCTGAGGGCCAATTAAAAACAAACAAATAGTTAGAGGTGTGCCCTGAGCCATTGGCATGGCAGGCATGGAAATCTCATTTAACGTTTACAACAGAGCCATTTGTTCCTTGTCCAGCCTCCTCCAGAATCCCATCTTTGTTTTGAATCCCTGGAGCGGTGTGGGGCAACCATCTGTATGATCTGACCCCAGCAATTTTTTTTTTCAACTGCATGGTGTCCTGTTATATCAAGTCTAGAATTTGCTAGCTTCAGGCACGGTATTATCTTCCTACCTAGAGTCTCTCACTTCATTTTGTTCATGCCCTGGAGGGATTTCTGAACTCTGATCCAGTTTTTTTTCCCTCATCTTAAAGAGTTTTTTTTTTTTTTCCTTCTAATACTATAAATGTAGCAATTGTAGTCTTGTCCCTTATATGTTGATTTCAATTCTTTGTTTTCCCCAGTTTTTCTTTTCTATCTTTGACTGCTTGAGATTTTTTTCTAATAAACAAGAATAAAATATATACTCCAGCGACCACTGTCCTGGGCTGCGTGGTTTTCTGTTTTGAGTTAGATATTTGTTGCTCCCTGGTCAACTCTGTACATCTCATGGCCCTGATAACATGGTAGTCACCATGTCGTAGGTATCCTGTTCATTTGCTGGGCAGGAACAGCTGTCAGACAGTATATTTGATGGCTTTTCACAGAATCAGTCCTGCCTTTGAAATTATATTCTAAAAGCTCTTAGATGTCCGTGTCCACATTTCTTTGCCTGAAAAGAGAATAAAAGGAAAGAAAAAATATGTTGGATATATCAAAACGCAACAATTCTTTCTTCCCTCACCCATCCTTTCCATCTCCAAGTGCACTGTCCACAAGAGACACAATATGGACATGTGCTTTGAACTCATATGGCTGGAAAGAATAGAAGGGAAGTGGACGTAATGTTGCCTGCGACCATGGTTATCACAGGGTGAAAGCAGGATGAGTCTGGGCTGGTCAGAAAACCCAAAGTCAGTGTATGCTAATCTAAGGTGACCAACCTCTCCTAATTTTCTTGAGATTTTCCCAGTTTTAGCACAGGAATTCATGTCTTGAGAAAACCAGGATGATTGATCACCCTATAGAATCATTCAAACACAACTCTAAGTGCCTACTCTGTGCCCAGCATTGCCCTTCAGGTCACTCGTGGTTTGGTCAGCCAGTCCCTTAGCCTGTCCTCATCTGCATTTGTCTTTCTTATGTTTTCATAAACCTTTAGAGGTTGCCCTTGTGTTAACAATTTCACATTCATGCCTGGGCTTGGTCGTCCTGAATGTTTGACCCTCTGTTAATTTGATTTTATTCTCTGACACGACCTTGGGCTGCCATAGATTCAAAATGAAAATGCTGTTTGGAGTCACAATGAAAATGGAATGTGAGAAGATTCTAGAGAAGACAAAATAACCCACAGAAAAGAAGTACGGAAGGCAGGGGTAGCAAGGCTGAGCTGTGCCCTGTCACGGCACGCAGAGGATGCCCACGGATTTTCACAAATGCTGTTAAAATGTGAAAAGCAGGTGTTTCTTTTTTCTTCAATCTGAGCTTCAAGCTAATATGGGCATTCAGCTAAATCCCTCCCGGGTCCTGAAACAGTATGTGGTTTTGGATTTCAGAGGCAATTATTGCTGAATTCATTGTGTGGTCAGTGCACCTGCCAGGTAGACATTATAAAAGAGCATGCAGGGGGCCACCAAGAGAATTTGGAGGACAATTTCTCCATCACAAAACCCCTTAGAAAGCCTATTAAGGCATCAAATGCCAGATATGGAGTTGCACATATTCATAATACAGTTAACAATGCAAATGAAGTAACGGTTCCAGGTCAGAGAAAATGCCGATGCTCACCTGAGAAATTCGTGCTCCATTGTATTAAGCCTGTCCTGCAATTGATGCACAGTGAGTTATCTTATAGAAAAGTGGCATATTTGCATATTTAGATCCTGGCTGGGATAAGCAAGAGAAATATGTGTTCTTGCTTTCTGAAATGAAATTGAGAGAGAAAAAGGGGGCACATATTGCTCAATATGCTCATTTATTCATTAAAAATACAAGTATGTAAATCTCCCAGGCCTTCATTGAGCAACTGCCCTTGGGAGAAAATAGAGACAAATAACAATAATAAAAAGCCAGCAGCCCTGTCCTGATGGAACTTAAGGTCTGGTGGGAGAATCAGAAATAAATTGAATAATTACCCAAGTTAATATAAAAGTACAAATGTAGTAAGACCCTCAAGAAGAGGTACCAGGATTTCTGAAAGCATAGAATAGAAGAATTTGAACCAGTTGTGGGCTTCCCTGAGACACTGAAATTAGGCTGAGGTGGGCAGTGTTCACATTTGCTCACTGCCTAAACTGGGACAGCACTGCCAATAGCTTGACCTGCATTTCTCCAAGTCTCCACAACTAATTCTGTAGGTAGACATTGTCCTTTCACACCCTCAATAACCTTATGAGAAGTGTTTAATAATCTTAGAAGAATACTCCACCATTGTCAGTAACCGTAGGGAGAATGGCCCATCACCCTCAGCAACCTTAGGAGAAATATCTCATCATCATGAGTAACCTAAGGAAAAATATTTTATTACAGTACAGTACTTTTGCCATACAGGAAGTAGTTACAGAGGTACAAAAGAGAGGTGGTTCAGGGAGCCTCTCTTTTGTACCTCTGTAACTACTTGCTGTACTGCAAAAGTCCAAATCCTGCATAGAGTAGCAACTCAGGTATTAGTCAAATTAATTTATTTATTCCCACCCTACAGATTTGAAAAATGTGGCCTAGAAAGGTTAACTAGTGTGCTGAAAGCCACATAGCTAGTAAGAGGCAGAGCCATAATCACTACCAAGCTCTCTGTGTCCAGAACAAAAGAGGGCGAGGGAGTGGCATTCGGATTAGAGGGCACAGCAAGAGCCTCATGCATATTCCTGCTAAGGACAAGGGTTTGCTGCCTTTCCTGTACATCCCCAAAGAGAAGGACCTTCAACTCCTCCTTCCGGTCACGTGTATTTCCCCTGAAAGCAGAACCGAGGCACTGTCTTTCACCTTCATGGTCAAGAGACACATGTCATCGGCAAATGGTAGAGAGAGGGCTGTGCTGCTTTGAGACATGGGTTCCCAAGATCACCTGTCTTGCTTATAAAAGTACAGATAAGCTTGTCAGATAAGCCTCCTGCTGCAATGACTGAGGTCTCCAGCTCTGGATTGCTTGCCGTGGACAATTACTCTTGGAAAACCTTGTAGGAACCTTTTGAAAACCACAGGACACTGAGAAGCTTCCTTCCAGCAGAAGCACAAAAACTGGAAACCTTGAGGCTTCGCCCACGTGGATTAAATAAAATGTTTTAATGACTCTGAGGCTACTTACAAAAAACAATTTACATGAATTGATGTTCTATTCGAGGAGGGTAGAGAGGGTGGTTTTAATTTTTTTTAAACTTTCCTCTTAGTGTTAATAGTGGCAGCGGCCTCGAAGAAGCAACTCCTTTTAGTAAAACATCCTTGTAAATTTATTGAGACAGACTCCAACTGACCCTATTTCAGGCGAATCTCTGGGGCCTCCCACATACAGCCGTCGTGAGTGCTGAGGAGCCTGGGATTTGAGTTGCTGGAGGAGTCCATTCTCGATGACTCATGCTTTCTGGGCTCTGAGATGCTCCAATTCATTTCAGGGTATTTAATTTCTAAAAGTATTCAAGGTTTTGTTCAAGATCTAAACAGTGCTTAGAAATTTTTACCCTGGTTTACTTTGATGAAAATGAACCTGGGAGGGCTGAGGTGGTAATATACAATAATCACACACACACATGAATGACACATACTAAGCTCATCGATGTGGCCCAGATAGGAAAAATGTCAAAAATATACAGTCACGGATTATAATGTGGTTACATATATTTACTTATTTTATTGTCCTTGTTTGTTTTTTTAAGAGGTGATATGTCAATATGGTAAATATTTTAAACAGATTAAAATTATTTTCTTTTTTTATTATTATTATTATACTTTAAGTTCTAGGGTACATGTACATAACGTGCAGATTTGTTACATATGTATACTTGTGCCATGTGGGTGTGCTGCACACATCAACTCGTCAGCACCCATCAACTCATCATTTACATCAGGTATAACTCCCAATGCAATCCCTCCCCC